>NC_083597.1:2309802-2617119 GCF_020882245.1 Rhopalosiphum padi
GATAACGTCGTTGAAAGAGGTGAAAAAAATCATCAATCATTATATTATTTATTATGCATAAATTATAATGCACTATTAGTATTTAATATTATTCGTGACAGACACTGGTATAATCGCGTGAGTCGATTTACTAGAAATAATAAATGTCTCAGTAGACGAGATAGACTGTATTTTAATATTTATAAAGGGATACGTTTGTAGTAAATGACTAATAGTCTGGTATATACGCGTATAAAACTAATAATAAAATGTATTAACCGATAATTTTCTATACGAAACTTTGTGTTTTTTATTTCATAAACAATCAATATCTATTGACCTTAATAATTGAGAAATATTAGTTACCAACTTTTTTTTTTACAGTCACACGGCCGCATCAAAAAAATATCGTGATACCGATTACGCACAAAAATATAACATACGATTGTACGCAATTGATCGATATGTTGACATCGAACGGAATTCGTATTTGAATTGAAAATGGAATTCTATCTATGAATACAATAAAATTGATCTATGAAATATGAATATAACTCAGTGAAAAGTCAAACATCATATTCTAGACTATTGTCGGAAATCACGTCATTATAATAATTATTATACTTATACCGTCACTTAAACAAGTGCAGATTACATAATTATATTTTAGACAAATATTACTGATCATGATAATACTGTGGCTCGAGGAGGTAACATTTGAACAATAATCCGATGGCGTGAGCAATCGATGGGTAAATTATAAAATATATATTAACTTAGTACTTATATAGTATAGCATATCATTGAAGTTACCTAAAAATGCACACTTTGGGTAATACATTTTTTAAGGGTTCTAAAATAGTCTCGATCCAGGACTGGTTATTCAAGTTGATTTTTATTTTAAATAGTTTATAAAAGAAAAAAATGTATACACTTTTCAGCTATTACCCATTCATAACAGAAGATTGTAACTAAAACTGGTATCATCAATATAATATTAAAATTCTAAGGTGTCTAAATTATAATAGATCGTGGTAGTATACAATAAAGCAATGACGTAAAGCCACTAGACGATTACGATATAATTTTCCGTTTAAAGTAAGATTATGTTACTCACAGCGACGAGGCAGTATGGCAGTAGTACCTCAGGCAGGTTAAGTTTAGATTAAGCTAAATATTATTTAGATACCTATACTACACTATACGTCACCTAAATACCTAGCGAAATTGTTTGATGGGGTTTTGATATAGACAAAAAATAACCATCTAAATTATAAATTAAAATCCTACCTTAAATTTTGATATTGCTTCTGCTGTGTTCTTTTCTTACTGGTCGGTTAAACTTTCTAGTACTGTAATGACTCGGTATCAGTATTGTTGGTTCCAAGCATAATAGACTCCAAATCATGGTTTCGGACTTGAATTGACAGTATTAAAACATCCCACGAAAGACTAAGGAAAAAAAAATTAAATAAATATAAATAATAAATTGAATACGCTATTACACCTTTGAAAGCTTAACACAATTTTTTTAATTATTTAAATATTATATAATTACTTGTTAATTATACACATATTAATCTATAGTTTAACATATTGTCTATGTTTTGTATCGTTTATACTTTATACTTTAATAATAATTACAATTTAAGGGTCCGCTGCAAATCGCAACAACCAAAAAAGTTTTGCAAAAGTCTGAAAGAGAACCTGTCAATGAAAAATAATCTCATAGAAAAAAATCTTTATTTTGGTGCAACAGCTATACAAATCCAATTAATATCTTGCACGATTTAAAATATACTTAAAAAAAAAAAAAATAATGAACTATTTAATGTATTTATTTAAACATGTTTTAAACTGTACGTATCTCTGAAATAATCATCAATGTGGTTATTTATTTTAAATTAGATAAAATCATTTGCATTGGCCAACCTGAAATATTTTAAAAAGTAAATGTGAATTTGTCTGGTGTTATGTTACAAATTCACATTTTTATTTGTGTAAAAATATTATCATTTGACTAATGATTTCCAGTATTATACAGGTACATAACCAGATAAGCTACGTTAAAATATCTAACAAATGTTTTATTTTAAATTTAAATCTTTTAAAAAAAAAATGTATTTTTCTATCACTTTAAATGTAGGTTGTTAAGTTTATACTTTTACAAGGGTAAATAAGTAGCCAATTATTAATAACATTTTAGCTTATATTCACATTTTTATTCATTCAAGCTACCTATACACTCTGCAACGCTTATTCTCTATCAAGTACCAATTAAAATTAAGTACAAATTCTAAGTTTAAAAAAACGTTATTTACATAATTCATTTTATAAGTACATATTTTTATAACTGACTATTGTGTTTTCATTAGCATCGTCAAACATTATAAATAGATCAATTTTGGCATGAATGTTTTTGTTTTATGAAATTCCGTGAATTTTAACGTCATCAGTTGATAAGTACCTAACGACGGCAACACCATATTGCGTTTACCATCATATATTATACTTTAGAAACATACTGTAATACGTTTCAAATACATTTTATATTATTTTTTTGTTTAACAATCCTACACAATTAAATTTGTAAAATAATTTAAAATCGCTATTATCGATTAATTTTAGTCAAATTATAAATTAATATCATTGGAGACATATAATATCATATTTTATGTTTATAAACGAACGCGTTTATAATTTTCGTAAAACGTTAGTATTTGATAATGGTGCTCAATAATCTAATATGACGTATTATACATAAACATAATATTTTTATTTTGCGTCAAAATATTAGCATTACAACAATAATTATTATTATAATTTTCTCAATTTGACGAGCTCTATTCGAGTAGGCACTGCATACATGTATTGTTTCAGTGGCTGTACAATTTTTAACTGGTAAATACAATACGCGTATGTATAAAAACAACGTTTAACATTTCAACACCATTTCGCACACCATTATACTTGTGAATTATGTGTTATGTACACCGTTTTGAATACAAACTCAGTGTTTGTTCGTTTGTAAAGCATCGAATCATGGACTTTCTTTTGTTTTTTTTTTTTTATTTTTTTAAATCACAGACCCTTATATTATTGGAGCACTATAGATTTTTAGTAAGGTAACCCAAAACGTGGTACGAATAATAATACGGGTTCGCGTGTTGCAAAATCGTTGGTCAAGAGCCCTTCACGTATTACACCTATACTTATAGCCCAGCAACATGAAATTACTGATGGGTCCGTACATTGTTATATAATTCATTTGTTATTTGATTTTTCACCTAATGGTTCCCAAAATTACACACATCTAAAAATACAACCAAAATATTGGCATCAAAATGACTTCTAATAAAATTTGTTTTAATGTCTTCTCACTTTTGAAATGGTTCAAATCAATTTTTTTTGATTTGTTGGTTTTAAATTTAATATTGTGAGGATTTATCATTCTGATCATGATAACATAAATACATTTTTAAATCTCAATTCTCTATAAGAAAGCACAGGAAAGATTCTTATATTATTATTTTTATAATAATATTATATAAATTTGATTTTTTTTGTTGTTGTAAAAATCGTATTATTATTATTATTATCAATTTCTATTTATATATATTTCTATTTTTTTTTTTTTTTAATTAATAATATCTTTATTGTATTCTTTATGTTAGTTTATTATTAAGTTACCCTATGTAAAAAAATTTCAACTTTTTGTCACTTAGTTATCAGTTGTTAGTCGAATACTGCATTTCATTCTGTGATTGGACCCAGGTCCATGATTTATAGAATAAATTATAATTATATTTAATCAATATCTATTTTCAGCAGGTTTCTATAAATTTAATCTAAAATCCATTTGATTTAAAATGAATCCAATTTTGTGAAATCAAATTAATGTGAAAATCCATACAAAGCATACATTTAAAAGTTTATATTAATGTTGATTCATTAAAATTTTCAACCTCCAAATTAAATATATAATTTTTATGGTAGAATTTAAAAATCAAAAAAAAAATCGTAAATTAAGTTACTAATTATTATAAAACCTATATAATCTGATAGTTTTATAATTTTTTCTCAAACAAAAAATTAACATGGTAATCAATCGACGTATTCAATGGGGTATTAAATATTGAGAAATCAGTTATCATTAGTATAATTGTGTTCATTATTTGAATATCAAAAACTTAATAAAACCTAATTATGATCATGTACAATTAGCACTGTCTCATATTTTTGCATCAACAACAATTCGGAAAAAAGCACAGCTAAAAAATTAAAAATTATTATTTTAATATACTACGCATAGGTATCAAAGAAAACTAAACATAATTAATAAATCGTCAAGTTTTTGTAAATAAATCTCGGTTCATTTGTTGTCACACAGTTTATTGTATATATATTTATTTATTTGTTATATATACATACATTTCACAATTTATTGATATTAATCTGCATTACAAAAACAATATTGTGAGCTCTGGTGTAAATATAATATAAACGGATGCAAAATGTATAGGTGCATAATAATAGTATTAATAAAATAATATTGTAGCAACTATTACTACGGAATGATTTTATACGTTTTTATCGTTTAATGCACGTATAATATACACACAAAATTATATTTCATAGTGCCGCCATAAAAGAGGATTATATTTCGGGTAATGATCGTTTTACGTACGAAGAATATCCGTGAGTAAATTCTGTTCAATTACGAGAGTAATAAAATTACTTACCGAGATAAATGATAGATATATAAACAATAAAACATTAAAACGCACACACTGGATACTAGCAACACTGCACCGGGTCGGATATCAAACGGTAAACCAAACGCGTACAAACATATAATATTATTATATAGCAGGAGCTTCCTCATATCGATAAATTCTGATTCGTGGTAATACTGCTTATATGCTTTAACTTTTAAGAGAACATCCATAAATTGAGAGGCTATCGGGATTTAATCATAGTTTGTTATAAACTATATTTTCAGTTTTTCACATTAAAAACGGAGAACTTTGACTTTACAGTACCATTTTTATTTTTCGATATCACGAAAACTAATAAATTATATCATATATTCATTTTTTTTTAATTTGTTATACAATATTTATGTTTAAAGCATTTGTTTTTTGAAATGTCATTAAAATTAACTATTACGAATCCCTTAAAAAGTACACGTGTAGCGTTTGTAAAAAGTGACTCTCTGAAAATATACGAATAATCGTTACTGCAATATAATATGCTGAAGTCTGCTAGGTTATATTATAATATGATTTATTATCCGAATATATAATAATATAATATATGTTTGTATATATATGTCTACATGCTAATTAACAAAGTATTCTAACCTTAAATTTTCCAATTAGTAATGCATTTCTCAAATTCTGATACTTGGAATTTTGGACCATATATTTAAATTCTTGAAATTGTTTATACCGCTTACTTAATGTACTGTGACGATACAAACTTTTGGTTTTTTTTAAATGAGAACGGCCTTTTATTTAGTAAATAATTTTTTTTTAAATAGTAGAGTACCTAATTCTAAACGCTAACCAATAGTTTTTTAGTTATCAAAATGTTTACATTAAATATTAAAGTTCAGTCCGGCGATAACGTTCATCATGAACGCACGGTCATTACGCTCGCTCCGTTATCTGTTTTTCATACGCTAATATTATATTATTACTTTCTGCCGTTTACGTTTACGTAATATGGCGGCCCAATCGTCGAATAATCGTGTCACAACTAAAATTAATTCAACTTCAAGCAAAAGAAATCTTTCGTCTTCTTCGCTCTCACCCAAGCCAGATGATAAGAAATCAAAAATATTCATAACTCCTAACCGGTACTCAGTTCTCACCACACTTAAAGACTCAAACGACAACACACAGCCAAACAAAACTCAAACACATACTCAAAATATCCTACCAAAACCACCAGCAGTTTATATCAAAGGCGTGAGTAATTTTTCCAGTTTCACCTCAAACTTGATGAAAATTTTCAATACAACAGAATTTATCTGTAAAACCACACCTTCTTACCTGATCGTCCATACTCATTTCTATGAGCATTACAGACTACTCATTAAATATCTAATTGAAAACAGCATCAGTTTTCATTCATACCAGCAGTATGATAAGCGTCCATTACGGGTGGTGATCCGCAATCTCCACCCTTCTACCTCTACTGAAGATATAATTACTTCTCTATCGGAACTGGGACACCAGGTTACCCACGTTCATAACATTAAGCGCTCTTCCGATAAATCACCTCTACCTCTATTTTTCGTCGACCTCAAAATAGCCACCAACAACATGGATTTATATAAAATCGAGTATCTATTGCACACCAAAATTGTTGTCGAAAAGCCCCATCCACGTAAAGGCCCACCTCAATGCCATCGTTGTCTGTCTTACGGGCACACTCAGGGTTACTGCAACCACATTCCACGATGCATCAGATGTGGCGAAGAACACAGATCTGACGTATGCACTATGTCACCAGAATCTCCGGCCAGGTGTGCTTTATGCCAAGGTAGCCACCCTGCCAATTACAAAGGCTGTCCCGTTTATAAAAAACTTAATTACAGACCACCTCGTCGTAAACATTTCATATCTACTCCCAAATCTCATACAAACTTCCTTAAATCCACCTTAAATTCCAATACCGATAAACCATCATATGCCGAAGCCACTTCCTCCAATCATAACCATTCCCACCTATCTCCTAATATAGAAACTTTATTTACATCTTTTATTACCGAATTCAGTGCAATCATAAAACCCCTCCTGTCTCTCCTAACGGCTTTATTAAATAAAGGTAATTTGTAATTCCATATACCGTTATACGTCCACCATAATATATTGTATCATTTCATTTTATATTGTTATCTAATCACCAAATTATCTAAATTATGCTATAATTAAGATTCTATTTATTGTAAATCTTTTATACATATATTATATATTGTAATAACTGTCGAACTATAATAGTTATATACTGAAAGTTCTAAATGAAAAAAAAAAAAAAAAAAAAAAAAAATATTAAAGTTTTGAAAAAAAAGATTTTACAAGAATATGAAATACAGTGAAATCTCGAATCAAAATTCAAGATAAATACAATATTTTCGATTTATAGAGCTTTCCATTTACTAAGGTTTTCTATTTTTATTAAGGTTTTAGGAAAAAATGTCTACTTAAAGAGTTTTTAAAATGTATGGACATATATTACAGTTTTAATATAAACATATAATTACAGTGTGTATTACACTATTACTATTTTAAAATTATTACTAAAAATTATGATAACAAATGTGATTAAATAATTAATAATTTTTACATTCGATAAAATTGTACACGTGTTAACGATGGATTGCAACTGACAGTACCGAATTTATTGAAAATATTGAAAAAAACTGAATAAAACACTGGAAACAATGAAACAATGGAACGCACAAGCAGATCAGACAAAGGATTATAAAAATTATCCGTCATTATCTGTTTTTATTCGGAACTCAAAATTATCGAGTTATCTATAGTTTTTCTTTCGAGAATCGAGGTTTTTGAAAGATAAGGGCATTTATTTTGATTTCAAGATTTTCGACTTATCGAGGTTCAACTGTAAGTGTAGTACCCAGTATTTTTTTAGTATTTATTATGCTTAAACCATTTTATAAATAATTATAAATATTTATAGATTATAGAAATTATTTACATTTTACATAGCCCCTATATCTTTCAATCTTATTTTTATTATAGACCTATACACAGAGTTAAAAATAATTAAAAAACTAAGTTTATGTCTCAAAATAGCACTCCCTTAAGAATAGAACATAAAATGTCAATAATTTGAAAATTTGATCTTTATAGGTATATATTTAAAAATCCGAATATATCAGATTTTGAACAATTGGATTATTTAAGAAATAAAAGGGTGATCATACTTGGTGAATCACCCTGTTCAATATATAGGATAATTCTATACAAAATAAGTATATTATATACCTATACGTGTTTTACACACAAACGGTTTTTGGCCATCTGAGACCTGAGTACCATCGTCGTCGTCTTCAAAGGCGTATTCAAATTCAATTGTCGTCGTCGACGACTATTCACCGTCGCCCGCCACCGCCGATGCGTTGGTCTCGTCATTCCGACGTCTGTCGTGGGGCCTCCAATGCAATTACGCGAGCGTATACACCGTTGGCGCGGCCGCGAGGGGGCTTTTAGTCATCCCTTCGATATTAAGCGCCGATTAAACGAGGCATTATTTCCCGTACCGACCCACCCCCACCGATACCAGACGGTCTTGTCCCACCACCAACCTCCCGACAATCGTCGCTCGTGCTGCATCGTAACGCGTATTATTACTATTATTATTATTGTACACGTAAAGTGCCGGCGATTCCGCGTGTGAGTCTGTATGCGGCTCGTAAAATGTGAAAAAAAAATCCAAAAAAGAGGAAGTTGAAAAAAAAGTACAAGAGAAAAATCTATACAGCCAGTACAAATCATAAAAAAGAGGGAAAAAATAAAAGAAATAAAACTCTCTTTTGTTCGTCTTTGTTGTTTCCACGCGTGGAGATTGCTGTGTTGTCGTGCTGTTGCGGTTTTTGTGCCTACTATAAAAGATACATATGTACGAAAAGGTATGCTTACACATGTATAATAGACACGTGGCACTTGCGCAAAATTGCCGCAGTTGTATATGCGTGTATCTATAAAATATTAAAAGTAGGTTGAAAGTTATTGGTATATTCTTTTTATATTTATCTGCCTCATATTATGGATAAAACAAAATGGTTGATTTTATCGTCCTGCAAAATTTAATATTACCAATTGATTTAAAACCATTTTTTGTTTTTTTTCAAATTTATTTGGATACATTATACAATACGAATTATAGATACGTATTTTTCTCATTCATAAATATCCTAAAAAAATTATAGGAATAGGAACAATAGAACATATTATGATGTACATTTCAAAAATATATTTACTTTGATGTAAACATATTATTATATATTTTCGAACTTAATATTTTCGAAAAAATTAAAATATTTTACAAACTTATAATAATATACAAAATATTTCGAAAATGTCATTATATTATATTAATATTGACACTACATTAATATATTTACATGTACGCCTAATAAGACATTGTGTATTCTAGATTCTGAGTTGAGCGATGAATATATTGATTTTACAATGATATGTGTTTATGTTTTATCTGTCACCATCTTTTTGAAAATTATTATTGACATTTTTTAATAATAAAACGCGCATCCGTCAATATTTATTTTATGTAAGTAGGTATCAACATAATATTTAAAAAAAAAATCACTTACCTACTCTATAATATCGAATTTAACTATAAAAATAAACATTGTAAAAAATATACATTAATTCTTAAAATAAATTGATCTGCCAGGCGTCTTCTAATAATAAAATAGAAGAGTTTGAATTAAACGTTTTTTTTTTTAAATTTATAACAGCTATTCCCTGATATTATATTATTTTAATGTTAATAAATTACTACTTTATTTTGGTATTTATATTACATATAATAATACTGATACTAATTATAAGTGATTTGAGATGAGAATTTTGCATATAATGGAGTATATAGAATATTTTTACAACATTTTGTCATTACTGCATAGTAATTACTCATAATATCAAATGTTACCACCATTTTAATACTTACATACCGATAAAAATATAAATTATATGATCAAATAACTTATTACTAATCAGTGATCACAATATTAATTAACATTTTCACGGTGTAGTTGTTCTGTTTTACTTTAAAATATTTGCTTATACCAATATTATTGGTTAATGAACAATAACAATTACTATTTATCTATATTTAAAACTCAATGAGTTATAACTTACGTTCATATTTCGATTAGGTAAAATATCTGTATAATTTTTAAGGTAATATTATATGTGTATATTATATTATTTATATATTATGCAATAGTACGAGCAAAGCGCATAACCGTTTGTCGTGTTTTTAAGCACCTATATTCAATTTTGAAAAAAATTTAAATTACCAAATATTCTCAGTTTTTGAAAACATTTTTGAGAGTATTCTAGATAATATTCACGCAAAAAATTATTACCATAATTTAAAAATACTATTAATAACAAACAAAGGAACAACTAATATCACCATGGTCCATGGTGTTAATTTAACGAAGGACGAAGGTGGCAATATAATATTATCACCGTAATAATATGGTTATATTAAAATTAGGATGAAACATAACTACATGCGGTGAGTTCTACACAATAATAAAATACTCATAATACTCGTAATATTATAATATATCAGTAGGTACGCATTCTTAAAAATGTGTAAAAGACATACCGTATTGTGTGGAAATAAATAGTTAGTTTTGTAATTTAATATAAAAATGGTAGGATGAAATAAATGTACATACAAATTTGAAAATAATAATATAATATTTTAATTAATGATAAATTTATTTTCTGTTTTTATAGAAATAATGAAGCGTCTCAAATATAAATGGATATTCCTACAGACAGACTAAATATAATATTAATTTTGATATAACATGTGAGTGTATAATTTTCGAGTTATAATTAATATTTTATAGTCAGTCTAATCAGAAATAATATGTAAGTATAGATTTTTGTGTTTTCCCATTGAACAGTTTTTTTTTTTTTAATACCAAACATTATCAGTGTCAAGCTGCTTTTGAACTAAATTGACAATTTTGACGAGTAGAGATTTAGAATAATATTCACAATGCCAATATCGGAATTGCATTTAAAATTAATCAATTTGCAGTACTGTCGTGTAATTTATTATTTACGACGACAGCGACAACAAATAATTTTGCTCGAGTGGTAATATTAAATGATGTCTCTTTCTATAGAACATTACGTCTGAATTGCATTTTACGCATTTATATAAATCACTAAAAGTATTTTGAACAATTGACGCTTTTATGTGCGCGAATGATATAAATCCATTTATGCATTTCATGTGTTAAACACTTTTATCTTTAAATAAAATACATTAAATATTATAAAATAAGAATAATAATACTATATTATGCGATTTAAAAAATCGTTTTTAAATATTTAAAAATATGTTTTTTTATCATGCGGATTGTACTCATACGAAAAGGGAGAAAAATATCCTTTGAACTGCAAACACATATTGTGATGGCGATGGCATTACTAAAATTTCAAATAACATATGAGAAATAGTGCGAAAATAACGAATTCATATGAATATGTTTTTTTCGAGACGGAAGAAGATAAAAACGTATTTATAAGTATTTTTCTCGACTGTTTCGAGTTAACAGAAAAAGAGTAAACTATATATATTATTTTCTTTTGACTGGATTATTCCTCGACACTACAGCTGCTTACGTCAGCATAATTTTTCTCAAAAATTGTAATATTTTCTTATTTTCTTCTTTAAGTCAAACAAAGGGAACAATGTCTACAGTTAAATTTTTTTTGATGACCATATGGCAACCGATTACACCATTATACATTATGTAATATGTATGTAAATACTCTATGTATATATAACTAAATGCTTCGAAAAACCCAAAATACAGAATTTTAAGTCCTATAAACACATCTGGAATACATTTAAGCTCTAATTCCACGTTCTTTAATAATATTATATGACGTAAGTATCGAGATATTATAAACGTTACTAACAACTAAAACGGCAAAGAGCGGTGAAGTATATTTATAATATATTACAATAATATCCATAATATATATATAATACTTTCATCTATATCAGTGTGGGTGAGTATTTTTTGATTTTGAGTCTATTTTATGTATTAATAATATTGATTTTTGAGTTCATTTAGAGAACGTATAAATTTATTTTCAGCATGCATATAGTTAATTCCCAAATTTAGCCTCTTAGCGTTATTCAGGAAACACAAAGTTGAAGTCGGCTGACGTTCCTCTCATTTTTTTTTTTTTTTTTTTAATTAATACGTTTTATCATTCGTTATGTTTTAATTTATTGAATATCATAACTACTCATAATCAAGTTAAACTATTTCGATTTAGGTAATTATTATTAAATATTTCTGTACATCGTCATAGTTGACTTTTTTCACGTTTAGTACATAAGTACTAAAGGAATATTGGGAAGAATGTAAAATTTTGAAACACACCGCTTTCGAAAATTGACATAAGCCAATGGTATTTTGGTAGTGTATCATTTCCTTCGTATAAATAATTCGTTTTTCAAATGAACAAAAAACGCATATACATACATACTTCATATGGTAGCATAATATAGGTATAGGCAACTGCCTCGGAATTAATTCACTGGTCTCGAATTAGATAAACTGCAAGTTGGGACCTAAGTATCAGCTTGTGCGCAGCCGTCCAAATATTACATAATATTGTTATTCTTTTATGCGATATAAATTATGTTTTAGTGATAATATATAATGATTCGATTATAATATCACTGAGACTATCGACGAGCGGCGTGTACATTTATATCCCGTCGCCACCGTAATGCCGTCGTCGTTGGCGGTTGATTTACGGTGCGATTTGCCCGTGATTCGATTACGACAGAAGAGGAGGAAGGTTCGTCGACTAAAGAGCGGTGCCATATAATACAATAATACGTCGCCGACGACCCTTCGCGTAAAATATTTTACGGCGATTCGACAAACAATATACGGCGTATTAACTCGAAAACTTTGCGTCGGTGCGGGCTCGGTAGGGTTCGACGACGACGGTGTATATAATACGCAGCGCAGTATTCACGGACCGTCGGGTCGGCGCAAACGTCTCGTATAAAACAGTAATTTTACACACACATACATATATATATATATATATAATATATAATGTTATTATTACACAATAAATGACGTATCGGGTTGGGCGGTGGTTATTAATAATAATAACAATAATTGTCCCGGAGTCGGTCCGGCCGAGTACGCCAAACCTTTTTATCGGGGCAGCAGGGTGAGGTCGACACACGGGAGATGATATATTATATAGGTACATATTATATCGGACGATCTATTTAACCTATGACATTGGTCAGTTTGATATTACAATTTTCAAAAATATTTGTTTAACGTAATTTTAAATCGTTAAAAAACAACATTTTGAAAAAGCTATATGATATTTTTACTATTTCTACATTTGTCATTTTTTAATTGTTTTACTTTTTTTAAATAAAAATATACATTTGTAATCCCTTAGGTATTCCAAAATAGGAAATTTTTGAATTACTATAATTTATAAAAATTGAATTTTGGGGCTATTATACCTAACTACTTAACGTTTTTATGAGTGGATTTGATTGGCGGTACTGGAGTCGAAACATTTCTAAAACTAATAAATTGCTAGTCCAAAATGTAATTTTTATACATAAAAATACTCCGAATAATATTCTGATTCCGAATGAGAAATTAAAAATGTATGTTGCCATACGAAAAAGTAAAAACTTCACAGTTAATTATAACGATAAAAAATAGTAAAAAATATTTTTTCTTGACAAACCTTGTTTTGTAACAATTTAAAATTATGTATTAACAATTTATTTTTAAAAACCTTAGTGTTTTCTGAAAGGAAGAGTGTGATAGGTACGTTAAATGGATCACCCCGTATAATATGTTATATTGTATATTTATCGAGGTCTCGTCGGTCACGGCGTATGGGTCCGACAGGGTGGCCCGCGGGAACGACGCTACGGCGACGGCTCTACGATGAATGCCGGGTTCGTTAGGCGGAAACGTGTCTGGCCATTGTCCTGCGGGACATACCTAACTATAAAACATATATATATAATATAAATGTATTTGTTTTTGTGAAAGCTTTCAAATATACCATACGATAGTTTTACAGAAAAAAAAAAAATAGTTAATTTGTCAACATCCCGTATACTATGAACCTCCATATAAAAATACTATCATTGAACTCGAGCGGCTTTTTTCAATCTTTAAGTATAAAAGTGATAAAATACAGTAGATGAAAAAAAATACTATTATTCTATCATCATCATAGAAAATAAATAAATTAACTTAGCATTATGCAAGTGTTTTAATTAAATATATGCTATATTATTATAATATTAAACAAATTATTGTCGTTACTAATAGAAAAGTCGACGAATTCAAATAATCTCACGCTTTTTAATTTCCACCCACTCCGCGAAGATGCACCATTTCATGATATATAAATATATATATCTATATATGTTGTACAATATTCAAAATAAAACAACTGAACGCTTTTAAAAACCCTATCGTTATTTCAGAGCCGACCAGACATTTTTCACTTGGTAATAATTAAATTATGAATCTACCCTGTCTTATATTTTATACAGTGTATGCATTAAAAATATTGTATTTCCCTTTTCCGTTAGCCCACCAGTGATTAATACTATACTCGGCAGTGTTGCTTACAATATAAAATAGATTGTAATGGGGGTATAGTTTGTAAAGCAGTTCGAGAACTGATATACTCGTAGTCGTAATATTAAAACGTAATTATGGATTGCATTACGATGAGCAATTTTTAATCAAATGGTCCCATCCACGACAATTTAATAATACAAACGACTCGTACGCGTAGTATTGTATACATTATTCGAATAACATTCATAAGTACTTCCATTAGGTTTTAATTCTATGAAACAGTGCATATATAATCTGTTTAAAAAACAACAAGAGGGAATTAACAAATTAATAATCAAAAATAATAGTTTATTATATTTTACCTATTTATTTAATCAGTCCATAACTTTTGATTTCAATTTTCTTTAAATAAAATATACGTAGGTTATTTTTCGACAATAAACGATTTTTAATCATTCAATCTTTAAAAAAAAATCAAGTCTAATAACCTTCCTACCATAAAATGTTAAATCGAGATTAAAATTTTTTATTCATATTTATAGGTCAATCGTAGTTTTTCCATTCAAAGGTATAGTAATTAAATTAAATATACTTATTTATTTATAAACTATTTACTGTCTAAAACATTCGTTCAGCTACAAACAGAAGGTATATGTTACTGAAACTTTAATCCTCCCCATATTATATAGGTACTAGTAAACAATATTTTGGAATGAACAAGTTAAAGTAAAAAAAGTAAAATGATAACATATTGAAACTTTATAAATGACATAAAAATAAATCTGATCCTTAAGTGTCTTAGACTTTAGTTATAGGTTGCTAAAATCAATTTGATGCGAGATGGAAAGAAACATCACCGAGAGAGTTGTAAACGGTGTGTAGCAAAAGTTTAGACGACAGATGAAATAAAAAAGTACGAAAAACCATTTAGAAGCAATTCTATAGAATCGAAAATTATTATACTGTCGGACAGCTCTCTCTGAGAAATATTATTATGTCTACGAGGAAACGTAGCTAGGAAATTACAACAGTAAACGTTTATCAGCGAAATTAATTAAGTTTGAAAACATCGTCTGTCCGTCATATTATCATGTACATCTAAATACAAATCTTAGCATACCAGATTTATTTTTAATTTTATTATTATTGTATTTATTTAATTTATTCCTTTTTTCAACATTGCGAAAATAATAATGCAAACTACAAATCAAAAACCACATATCTCTGCGGTTTGTATTTGTGTATGCATTTCATTAAACGGAACTGTTTTAATTAGTTTTACGGGTATATATTATTGTATTATACCCACAATGTTTAACATAAGCTCATAAATTGTCTAGGGTAAGCCATCGGTTGCAATGTATACCTCTACAACGATGGATTGTCCTATCCGGAACTAGGTTAACGTTCGTGGGTGACCAAGGGATGAGTTTTGGCAAAAATTCAAAACGTAAAACACGATTTTACCTCTGGTTGCACGCAGGGCTATTCGCCAAAATAATATCACCTAAAATTAAATTAAATATATTTGAGCGGTATTATACAACGTTAAAATGTCCTTTGTTTTTCTGTCCACAAAAAACTAAAACCAAATATATATACCAAACAAATATTATATTCAGAAACTAAAATATCTATAACGTTTAATTTAATAAAAAAACATTTTCAACTTTCACGAAGTTAGGTACACAGTAAAACACGTTTATTACGACTAATTTATTCAATAATGTATTAGTTTTAAAGTACTTTAAACTTTCTTAATTTTTATTTTCCCCAAACAGAAATTAATGAACACGTATCTACTGTTAATATTAATTTTAAAAAGTTTATAAAAATATATATAATATAGTGTTTCTTGTCTACTTAAATAATTAATGCAGTTACTATAAAATAATTATTTAATTGATCAGTTATGTATATTAATTTATACAGTTTATACAATTTTATTTTTAAACAATTAGGTAGTTGTTACAGTATTTCAATAAATGCATACGTTGAAACTTTATTTTAATTAAATTAAATGCGTAAGTAGGACTTTATTATGTCCAATGCGTTTTATATAACGTAAATTACATTATAATTTTTTTCATCCAGATTAATACGATATAATATACATATAAATTATACCTATACATATTCACGCGTAATAATGTAGAATAATCCCGTTAAGCTTAAAGCTTTCATTTAGACGGTTAAACCTATCACATTGACTAATTCGTATTGATTTGCAATGGTTATCAATGGTAAACTATGATAATTTATTTTACATTTCAATAAAATTATTGAAACAAACAACATGTGTGTGATTATCGATATGATACTGTAAGCAGGGCATTATTATACAAATTATAATGTAATAATAAATACAGGTACACTTATATAATAACCTACAATTTCAGCCAAGTATCGGACGGAAAAGAATTTAAGCCCATTAAGAGAGAAAACTAAAGAAACTCGGACCGCGCAACGGCTCTCTGTGGAAAAAATTGGTCACCCGATACACAAAACTCGATACAAGCGGTGATAGAAATAATTATTATTGACAGTGGTATTGTGTGTATCTGTTTAAAATACGGTAAAATAAACAATTTCATCCGTTAAAAAATAAATATTTACGATTATTATTTTCTAGGTTATCTCCGTTTGGAATCATTAAAATGTCTAACATAATTTTTAATTTTATAAACGGCCGTATAATAAAATATCTCGCATATAAATAAATACATACTTATTAAACTATTTATGATGAAATAACTGTTTTGATTTACTTTATAATTAAATGTATACTAGTTTCTCTTAGCAAAATCGTTGCACATCATATTTATCATAATGAATAGGGTACAGTCCACTGTAAACAAACATTATTTTAGTGGATGAAATATTAAAAATAAATTGTACTTAATAATATTATTTATATACGGTACAATAATAATCCGATTAATGTAATAAAATAAATCAAAATGGTACTGAAACGTCCGAGTAAACTTTCATTTGCTCTAGGATAAGTTACGCAGTCGGAAAATTCCCGAGGTTCATTCCAAAACGCGCCTAAATGTATTATATATATGTGTGTGTGTAACGGGTCACGGAACAAAATATGAAATACAAATAACAGTAATATAATAATAACAATAATGATAATAATAATAATAATAATATTATATACATACTATCATCTTGCGGTAATTCGTCGTTTTAATACCCCCATTCTCCAAATTGTTTTACTCACAAAACTTTTGTTTGCATTAATTTGCCCTTCATACAACAGTACAGCGTATTCTTAGGTCGGGCTCGGTAACTAAGTTAAGATAAGACGTTTGTCGCGTTCACCGCAAATAGGATTTACCGCGAAACTGTGCGAACCCCTTTTTCCGAGCCGCTGAGAATCTTTACATACGTATGCGCTCACTTGAAGGTTTAATTTGCATTCTCAACACTGTGCTCGGGCGATAATAATTTAACATTGTATAATAATTATAATTCAAACGCACTTGTACAACGGAAAAAAATTAGTCTACACACAGTCCACACACATACATATATATTATATATGTATAATTATACAAATTTGAATGCTATATAATCATATTATAGTATAGATATGATGAAATACTTGTCATGTCGGTTCGTCGAATGTCATTGCATTTTTTATTACTTTCCCAGGCCTTTTTTAATCTCGTTTTGTGAAAAATAAAAAAAATGTTTTTGCTGTCATCAATATAAACAACGCGTGTGATGGTTTAGCTGCAAAAATAAATAAAACCGATTTTATTTTTATATAAATAAAAGGATACGTGTCTTCTATTCAATAACACGCAAAACATTTCAGTAATGGAAAAAAATCGTGTGATGTGTATATACACAACGAGGCACTACAAGTAGTGTTGAAATGCCATTTCAATCAACGTCCTTTAATACGAACCGTCACATTTCCATTCGTATTTGGTTCAATACCCCGGCCAAAACAAACGGAAGTCCCAATATTCGGATTAATGTTATTACATATACCAAAATATCGATGAGCAATCTGTATGTTGTCCGGTAACCGGCTGTAATATATTTATCATTTTCAATATTATTTAAGCGACGGAACATTGTAACTACTATCCGTCTAATATAATATCCTCTCAAATGTTAAGGACCTGCTATAATATTAATTCTATAGTACAATTTGTAAAATAAAGCTATCATTTTTAAGCAAAGTATTATATGTACGTGCAAACAGTTGCATAATTTTGAATAATACACTAATATAATATAATATTATTATGTAAAACAACGGTCACATTTAAATGTACGCTTAAACGTGAACATTTCGTAAAACGGAAGAATAAGTATTATCCCACATGCACGTAACCGTGTAAGTGTAAATCTCATGTATATTAATACAATTCGAATAAATATTTTTTTTTTTTTAGTACAAGTATTATAGACGTGCATCTTGAAATATAAGTAAAAACGCTAATTATTTACAAACTCACGATAAAGTCGTTTTTTTCAATTAATGTTTATTCGCTGTATAATCGCTGATTAGTGTACACGAAAAACTTATAAATGGTTTTATTTAGCAAATTAATATTATTTTCAAAAATTTAATTAAAAAATGTACCACATAACGATGACTCACGTGTTTTAAAAGTGAGATCCATTAGCCTGACACCCAAAAATAAAAATTGTTCTACCTCAAATCAAGCTAGAAAATTAGTACCTATTCAATTCATAATAACCTGTTGTCACAAAATTATCACCAATAATTGCTTACTGATTTTCTATGTGTTTGGTTTGAAGTCAAAATTTGTTATTTGACTGACAAACCTTTATAGTAGTATAGCAATAATTTTGACTGCAAATCGAACGATTACGAACGAAGTCGTCGTTCTTTTGTTTCGTGTCGCGTTAGATGAATAATAATGATGATAATTATTATTAAAACGACTGCAACGATAATAAGAACGGTCGAGTCTCCTCAGGTGGTTTGCCACGTGCGCGCCTATATTATTATTATAATACACATCGCGTAGTAGTGAATGGGTGCAATCACGTCGGTTTCGGTTCACGGCTGTCCCCCCCCACTCGCCGGCGGTGTTCGTGATACTGTGGTGGAGCAGAGAGGAAATCCACGACGAAGAGATTAAATTGTTCATTTCGACGACCGCCGACACAACAGACAATAGTCGCATAAGTGATCGACGCAAACAATCGACGGCAACCGCCGCGGTACGATATTACAATGATATTATATGGTACGGTATACATAATAATTGTTTCGACGTGTATAATAATAATATAATATTGTTATTTAGTTGTCAGACGAACGGAAAACGGCGTTGTTGCGGAAAACGACGACAGGGAGATAATATTATTATATTATGTTCTACGCGTGACATTATAGGAAAAAAAAAATGAATCACGAAAATCCAATAATACCCCCCTCCCTCCCCCCCCAGCACTGCTATACGGAATCGCAAGTCCTCGGGCCAGCGACAACGTGATTATATTATATCCATTGGTAACGAACTTTCCGGCGGTGCGCGTACGCGTAAAACGCCTAACGAAGCTGTTTATCTTTTAGTCGCGTGTCCTCGCGTGTCCGACTCCACGTCACAGTCTGACAGCACTCATACTACACCTTTCCCTTACCAGCGATAATACACTGATAGGACCACCCTATCCGACCCCGTGGACATAACGAGTGACATTTATATACTACGACAAATTCTTCTATAATAATATATTGTAACGAATATAGTTGACATAATGATATAATCATAGAGCATTTTGAACACTGCCCCGTGTATAATTTGGTAATATAAGGATTTTGAAAGAGACATATAAACGTTCCTGAAAACATTTCAAAATAGTATCACCGATGCGCACCGATCACTTATTAGTGTTTCAAAATATTTTATAAAAATATTTTTTTGTAAGATATGTTGCAAGAACGAATTTTGCATGTATATAGAATATGTAATACATATACGATTAAGAGTATAAAATATATTTAAATATATTCCAAGTATTTGTTTACGTTATTACATATTTAATAAATGCTTCATAAGTTGATTTTAAGGTATATTATTAAAATATATTAATAACGTGATAAGAATATAGTATTTTTTTATTCAAAAATGTCTATCAAGAAAGTTGAAAAATATTTAAATTTATTTAAAACAACGGATCTATACCTTTCATACCATGGTATGAAATTTTAAGTTAATTAATCCACACAATTTTCATACTTTAATATTTATAGTTATTTTATAATTAACTTTTAAAATGTATGCAATATGTAATGATTTAAGCCATTGTTATACCTAATTGTATATTATTATTAAATCTAAGACTATACTTTGATAGTATTGTTTTTGAATTCAAAATGAATACATTTTAAATGTAAGTATTAAATATTAAATTGTATATTACTTATAGATTTATAGAGAATATGCATAACAGCCTGTTATCAATTTAATAATGCCACTAGGTAAAGAAATACAAATAAATTAAATATTATTTTTAATAAAATAATATATATTTAATACAATAATCAGAACTTATAATTTACAGTTAGTCATTATGATCATCTATTTACAAGTTATGACTCAATGAGACATATTATATGTATAGTATATTAGTATATTATGTAAAAATATATTACGAAATAAATATTATAATTTGTCTAATTATGTATTGTAGTTAGTTATATTTTTATAGAAAATATTTCTATTACGATTTTTTCTTATGTAAGTTTCTGTTTTTGTTATTACAATAGCTTTAAATTTTAAAAACTAAACATATTATTATTATTTTATAAGATAATTAATTTTAAAATCCTAAATTAATATACTATACATGCCATTTGTTTCATATTTTTTTTGTTATGTACGTACAAATAGATTGCTTGCTCTTACGAGTCCTACGTTTTAAAATAATACTAGACATATATGATATGCAATAAAAAATATAATAATTTTATACGTATATTGTGTATATAATTTAAAATACAAAATGGAAATATTGCATTGTGCGATAATATTAAATAATTATGTTATAAAGCTCCCTTGTATCAACCTATCAATATTATTATAATTTCTCGAACAGTGTTCATAAATTAAAATTAAAATTAATACAATCATCTTGTAATAATATACTTTTCTGCACGCGTTTGAATTTTTAATAATTCCAGTGCAGTATAATGTATTATATATTGTATTGTTTTTTAAATCATATACTATGTTTTATTCAACATTAGATAGCAAAGAGTCACGGATGATTATAAACAACTATGCTACTTAATTTAATACTCGGAATACTATAATATACTATACTCAGTTTTATTATGAAAACATTCAAAATTTCAGTTGGATTTTTAAATAAGTATTACATTTTATATTTGATACGAGAAATAAAATAAATCATTGATCCTCGGTTTTAAATCATAATATAAAAGTGAAATCTTAAGTAATACAACTAATTTCAATGTACGACACTCGAAAACATGACGGCCGATTGATTGCACTTGGTATAGGCCTATACGGAATGTATATTCGACATGTTTTTTAAAGTGTCAATTAAAAAGAAAAAAAAGAAAAAAAGGAAACGAAAAAACCTTGTAACCGTTTGAGAAAAACATGACGTTATTCACTAAAAAATAATAGCGACCACTCCCCTTGATCACGTTGCATGAGTTGTGTAATGCGTTAAAGTACTTGTACATAATCTTATATATATGTATAAATATTTAAAGATATTCATATTATATTATTAGTTACTCTTATATTGTGACAACGATAATGATAGTTATAAAAATAGTAATAATATACGATATTATAATAAATATTATATAATATTTATTATATCTGAATGTAATAGTTAACGCGCGCGGTTTGACTTTTACCCCGTAAAATTCGTTGTTTTCAACGTCAATTTATCATTTACGTAATAACTTACACTTTTTATGAGAATTATACTTTGATACGTACCATAAAATAGATATTATTTTTTTCTAAAATTGTAGCTATGTACCAATGTTCTGAGGTTCAGTTTGATCAGTATTTTTCTCTAAAATTACAGTTTTTATGACACCACGTATTTCCATTATGATTTAGATACACGTATAAAATATAATTAACTTTACAATTCCACGTAACACTACAAAATTTGAATTCAAATAACACAATTCATCTCAACATTTTCAACCTTACAATATCCAGTATCTTAATCGTTTTCTTGATTTCCTCTCTGTAATACCTTTAAGTACTATTAAAAATAATATGATAAAATAATGACTATTAATATATTAAACACATGTAAATCGCATCATTTTTAATTAATATTAAACTTATTTTATCATTCTAAAAAACAAAATGTAACTTTTTAGTCACACGTGGTATATTGTATTTAAAGTCGCGATATGTAAATGATTCATACAATACATGTGATTGTTATTACATTACTACAGCAAAAGTCTAGCCACAAATGACCGGTGATCGAGCGCACGTCGTATGTTAATAACTATTGTATTATTATATAAATAATAATAGCATATTATAATACACATGCAATGGTATGCGTCACGGCATGTCGAATATTTGCAATGTATAAATATCTTATTCAATTATCACGACTCCCCCTCGGACGAGAGATAACGAGAGATATAACGATTTCGACAGCCATAATTTTAGACTATACTATATATAATATATATATATATATTATATATACACACAGACTTGTAAAGTGAGTAAATATATTTAAATACTATCTCGGATGTATTTGTATTTTAAAATCAAACACTTTTATGTAAACACTTTTCAGAATTCGAAAGAATTATTCATCACGTTTCAGATTGTTTTTTGATAGTCATTATATTCTTTTATTTATAATTGAAATCAAATTATTGAACATTTATTTGTTTTATATTTTATTAACAATCGTCTATTGATTAATGAATATTAAAATATTTCAAAATTTAAACATACAATTTTTTCAGTATAAAATAATGTAGGTAGTTAAAATAATTTCTAATGATACTTGAATGTAACATTCAAATTTTAAATACATAATTACTAATTGAAAAATAAATGTCATATCTACTTGTACAGTTATTAAATGTGTATACAATACTATAATATAAAATGAATATGTTGCAATATATTCAAGTAAAAAGAGATGCTTAAATATAGATAAGTAGGTATCAAAACAGAATAGTATAATTTATTATCTATGTATGTATAGTGTATACATATTATAATCTTTTAAAAAAGACCTTTAAAATCGTATTTAAAAATATTTTTCTTATTTAAAAATATCATCATACACTTCACGAACATAACGTATTTTTTTACTGAAATGTGAAACTCATATCCGCCATACATCGACGTATCTTTAAGACGTTTGATGTGTACGACTAGAACATGGGGCTAGTTCGATAGTTACATTTAAATATATTATATACCATACCTAATGCCCTACCAGCCATACCTAATGTAGATGGTACAGTTAGAAAAGTATAATCGTTTTATAATAAACATTTCGCATGATGACAAAATAATAATCATGTTTAAACGTTATGTGGATGTCCCGACAATTCCATACCTACACGGAAATCGCATAAAAGTTGATGTAAATTCCCATTCAAATGGCTATCCTCAATATTATGATATTAAATACACATCGATATTCAGTGTGTGCTGTATATTTGAAAACCCATTTATTCGTCAGAATAATAACAGTATATTTAAAATGGAAAAGTATATATATATATATATGCATCACGTCGATAAACATTGGTTTGCGATGATGATGATGATAATAATATGCAAATGCATGCACACACATGTACACACACACACATACACACACGCCAAATCCGAGGGGAAGTCATCGAAATTCGAAAGCTTGTCGATCCTTCCGACTTGGTCCTCTGGGGTTGACTATATTATTGACCGCAAAATACCTATGCCTCGTCAATTGTCAATTAGTTTTGGTTACATAATGAATCATGATTGCATTAATTTCGCTATATTATTATTATGATATTATTATCATTCAGACGTGTTCATTGAGATGATCATTATTATTATTAAAACGTTTGTATTCCATCCTAAATATAAGCAGCTTATATTTTTAATATTTTGATTTATTTTATACGTTAAAACGTTTAGTACTCTCAGCACAAAAAAAAAATAATTATAACGAAACCACTATGAAAAAAATATTTTTTTTTTTACGAAGATATGATCAAAATGTTTTTATTATATTAAAATAATGTTGTTTTATTTTTAGAAATATTTCTTAGTTTGAATTACTTGTTTTTGTTACAATCTTCTTTGGCTATAGAAGTTTCAAAGTTAATTAAATTAAAGTTGATAAAAATATGTATTTTAAAACTTTAAATAAAAATAATACAGTTAATTTTAATTACAAAATAACTGTACTTTAAGACTTTTTTATATAGATAATAGATAGTGTCATTTTAACTGAATAAATCATATAATTAATTTGTTAGTAAATGTACATTAATGAGTTTAAAAAAAAATTATCTGAGTATATTTATTTATACATTTTTTAGTGCTGGTTTATAATATTATAATAAACTGCGTTAACACGTTAAAAGTTTATCATCTAAAATGTTTTGACGTTAAAGCTTGGAAAACACGCGATTATACTTATTACTACTACCTACCAGCTATTCACAAAATACCTGAGCACATGCCATAGAACAGATAGCTTTGGATTTTACACGGAAAATTAATTTCGTTAGGAATATGTCAAGTGTGGAAAATATCATAAACAGTTTTCTTATGTGGGTTGCCAATTAGCCGGTTTATCAGATACCAGGTTATTCCACCAACTTAACCTTTGTAAGCGAAAGGTCATTAGAATAATTAGGTCTTACCACTCTGGTTTAACAAAATAGGACTTCCAAAAACTCCTTTATTAACCCTTCTTGACTTCTGATCGGACGTGATATTTAAGACAACGGCCGACGATTATAGCCACCCTATTAATCAAAAATAAGTTTAAGACTAATATTCACGAAAGCTAATTAAAAAATATAAACTAATAATAAAACAATTATATTTTACTTTATTGCAAGTGACGAAAATCACACTATTTCTTTTCAACTCTATATTAATATATATACAGGTCGCGCGTCGTGACATTAGTTGGCATTTTAGAATATACTTAAAGACAGACTAACATCCCCTTAAGCCGAACAACAGATTTAAAATGTCACGAAAAACTTTTTCCCCTGCTAAGCGACAGAAGTTTTTTGTATGTTGTTATTATTATAATAAGAAAACACATTTTGCCACAAACAACATAAAAAAAATATTATGATAACAAAAATATCCAAGAAAAAATACTTGTATGTAGTAAAAACTCTCTTCGGCGCTAAAATATTATGTTATACGTCTTCTTTGGGTATAACCTAAAAATAGATTAAGACTTAACCTAAACTATAAATGTACACCTTTATCTTTCAAATGTCGTATCAATTAAAAAATACACAATATAATAAGATTTATTCTGAAATCAAAATATCAACGTGGTATAATGCCAAACACGTATCACATAGTCATAATAGTTATGTATACCTAATAATATCCTATATATATAAATGTTTTATTATAATTATAATTAATTATCAATTATTAAAATAAAATGGGTAAAGCGCAATAGGTAATTGAAAAAATATTTTTATAAATAGGTACAAATTTTGCGATTCTCTAGTTTATCATTAAATATATTTTCATAATAATTATTCACAACGTAAATTTCACATATATACTTTTTAAATTCCTGAATAAAATATATCTATATAAACTAACACATTACAAACCATTATTGCCAATTTATTACATTTCGACCATTTCGTTAATATATTAAAAATCTTTAATGTATAAACTAATACAATTTATAATATAAATGTGTATATTTCTGTTTTATTTATGCAAAAAAACTTGTGAGAAGTTACTAAAATAAGAATATATCAATAAAAGATAAATGACCAAATTATTTTTTAATTTGTATAAAATATGAATTTAATATATTGACTTTAACTTGAACATTTAAAACACCGTCATAATTTTAAAAACTTCTATTCAATTCTATTCTTCTGCGCACAAACACACATTTTATTTTAATATTTTTTTAATTATTTAAAAATGTAAGCACATACAGTTTAAGACAAAAACCAATGATAATAGAAATTTGTAAAATAATATGTTCTTTCACGTCTGAAAAGAAAGTGAAAAAAATAACTTTATCTTACAAGATATTCTGGTTTAGTTCACGATAAAAAAAATCAACCTTGTAATGGTTATTATATTATGCAGAAGCACAAAAACTGTAAAAGATAAAAATTTTGAAGGGCTAGCTACTAGGATTTCATAATAGTTTTAAAATGTCATGTTTTTTTTATATATAGTTTTGTCTGTTGTATATTATTTCTGCTTGTCGAACAAGTGCTCCAAAAGTTTCAAGTAGTTCAAGAAATTTCAATCAAATGTGTAGCCGTAGTACTTCAAACAGATGTTTCTATAGATTATGTCATCAATTTTCCTAGGTATACGAACAAACACCGAAAATATTCAAAATAACAAAGTCATTTTCGACACATGAGCACAGGTTAACACGAAATATATTTTGTTTATGTTACTATATAGGCAGTAGGCACACATAATGTTGAAAAAATAAACATTGATTTTGTCACCGATTATTAGTATTTACGTAATACATATATTTTAAAGTAGTAAGGTCATGATTATTTTGTTTTAAATATCCGAATATATTTGGGCTTCATATAACATTTCGAAACATTTTACAAGATACCTGCTGATATATAAAATTGTATAACTACTCGATGTACGTATTATATTATCTATGAGGAATAAACCATTTTTTTTTTACGGTAATATTCAAAAGAAGGCTATGAAGAGTTTTGTACCCACTCCAACCTCCCATCCACCGTTAACACCACTGACAGATGGCTATAGTCGTGAGTACCTATGTGAAGTGTAAAGAACGCAGATATTCAGCTGTAAGTTGGCGTTTGTGTATAATATAGTTATATTGTATTGTAAAGAATGATTCAACAAATGTATTCACTACAATTTTTCAATTTAATAATGAATTTATTCTAATTTGGATTTTTAACTGAGGATAATAGTCCTTAAAAATTGCTTAAAAAATATATAAAATAGACGTCATATATATAATATATTTTGATCTAGTATTTTCATCCGAATTTTGATTTTGATACGTCAACATTTTATCGGCTAAATAATTATGGTGACCGGTAAAAATATCTTCGAAATAATATCTCTAGTCAAAATATCTTCGAAATAATGTCTTTGGTCAAAATATCTTTAAACAAAAATATCTTTGAACAAAATATCTTTTATACTGATTTTTATAAGCTTATTAGTTATTATATGTCGTTATGATTATATCTAAAATCGACATTTAATATTTTATAATATATAGTATTTTAAAATTGTCGTTAGTTTACTGATTGCGAGCTATTTACTGCGTGTACAAATGTACAATATGTTCATATTATGCCATTAAGATAAAAATGGTGGACCAGGCTCCTATCCTTATATCAGGTTCGATTGGAAAAACGATTATCGGGAGAATCAAGTCCACCACGCCGTAAAAAGTACAACGATCATGATATAAAAATAAAAAAAATTGTGGAAAATTGCTCAGAAATACCAGCAGCTCAATATTTAAGGGGTTTATCTTACAATATTAAGTATTAAGTAATTGGTACTAATTTTAATTTAATTAATTAAGTTTTTAATATTTATGATAATAATAATTTTACCTATATTTTTGGATTTTGAAGAGATGTTACTTTTTACCTATTTTTTATACTTATAATATGTGTAACAATTTATTAAATTAATTATATAAATAAAAATTTTTTTTTTAATCAATTTAAAAGATATATTGATCAAAGATATTTTTGTCATAAGATATTTTCACAAAAGATATTTTTACCGAGTTATTTTGACCAAAGATATTATTTCGAAGATATTATGACATGGAACCATAATTATAGTGTAAAAGGACGGTTCTTATAATATAAAAACAGAAGTTTGTATCTCCGCAGGACATTCCACGTTAAATACACAAAACATCATCAATATAAATAAAACATGGTATTTAATTATATTTGAAAATTCTAATAACTGTGACAGCGAAGAAAAAAACGGAGTCGATAATGCTCGGCGATGATCGCTCTGTACATATAAGGGTAAGGAGAGTTTACATTTTTAAACAACACCGTTGCGGTGCAGGACACATAATTATACGCATATATTATGTACACAGGCATACTATACACTTATAGACGAGTAGTAGAAGCAGTACATACCTCCTATATACCTTTATATGCATAAAATATCCTACGCACGATTAAATCCACGGCACACGAGACGGTCTCGCGGTCGAAGCGACTTCGGGCGCGTCGGTAGCTGCTGCGGCACACGTGTCGGAATTCCCCCGGTGTTGTAGAGGACCGCTCCTCTCTCGAAATAACCACACTAAAAGCGCACCCCACACCCGCACCCCCACAGGATCCGGACTACACCAGTCCGATGATAATAGCTTTATTTTGCGAGTGCGTGCGTTGTGTGTTTGCGTGTGTATCGGTATACATACACGTCCTCCGGGTTTAGGCGTGGCGAGGGGTAGTGAAGTCGTCACCGAGTTAATGGATATATCGACAACAGCGCGGCGGATGGAAGCATCTTTCCACTCCTCTAACCCCGGCCAACTACCCTCGCCACAAGACTTGTAACACACACACATATGTATATACGAGTATGTGTACATATATATATATATGGAGTTGGAGTTGTACTGTAAAACCATTTTCTCCGCCGGTCGAAACACGGACGACGTTTGTGTATACTTATGCCCCACACGTTCTCGCCGCACATCCTCCACACTCGACTCAACCATAGGTGCCTAAGCATATAATGGCGTGTATATAAGCGCTTTATTTTAAATAACTACTTCGTTTTCACACGACGAACTATACACACAGCACATACCGTACAAACGATCTGGAAACCCGCGAGAGTTATTATTCCGTATAAACCAACCGACATCGCCGTAAACGTGTAGAGTCTTTCTCGAGCACCGGTCAGAAAGTTATATATTATTATTGGCGTAATGTTGAACCGTTTACCACGGTATTACTGCCGGTGATATATGTTTACGCGGGTGTCTCGAAAGATTTTTGTTTTTAATTTACTTATTATTTTACCGTTACAAACTTTTAGTGCAAAGCTTAATGTATACACTAATTTATTTGTTATATTAAAAATTCGTTGAAATATTCGTTTAGAAAAAAAAAAAAAGTTGTACTACGATTTTGCATTACCCTTTTTCTTAATTTTTTCTGCATTCAAAGCCTAATTAAGGTAAAATGTGAATATTGTGCACCGAAAACCTAATGGAGTCTTAACATAATAATATTATACACGCCTATTATTATTTATTAATGAGACATTATTAATATTAACATTATTATAAGGACTTATTTTGGAAATTCCAAATATATTAATTCAAAGACGGGTTTACGTCGTCCTGTGCGTTTATACTTGTATAGCCACGATTAAATGTTTCCTTAGTAATACGAATATTTTTCAACTTTTAAAAACCGCTTTTTTTTATATATAATTATTAATTATGAATACACAACTGTTATATAATTTGGATATAAATTCCAAGGCAATTTCATTTAAACAAACCATATTATTATAAGATAAAATATTTCACAATCATACCTTTATATTACATATTATTATATACCTACCCTGATAAATCGGTTTCAATACTGACGCGTATATGTTATAACTTATAATATACGAGCTGAAAAGAAGTAGGTAGATATATTTTTGGTTTCTCAGACATCTTTCCGAGATGGAAATAAAAGGAAAATAATGATTATAAGACGCGAGCGAAAAATCCGTGACAATAAATCGAATAAATTGATTGATGGTAAACGGGCTGAAAATTGCTGTGAGAAAATATGCCACCTGATGCCACTCAATAGGTGTGCGTTCCAGCAGTACACGGAATTATCGGGATATTTACCGACTGTCGGTGGCAAATATTGTTTGATATAACAGAATAAACGACTATAATACGTCTATACTTCGGTTTTCCCAGCCCCTAATACACAAGTTTCCTTGATATATAAATTTACCCGATTTTTTATACCTTATACCTACCATAAAATATAATTTGTCTTCAACCAAAATATTATTAATACATGTTATTACATGATATTATAAATAATAATTAAGAGCAACTTAATATATATACAGAATCCGGAAAATCTATAATTATATTATTTTTAATTACAATTTTATCTTCATAATAATATGATTTGAATAAGAAATACTTATAAAATATATTACAATACATCAACATCACACTATTAATTAATATGACATGATCAATAACCTATATTATACACTTAAAGAATTTAGTTTGAAATAATTCATCTACGAAAGAATAGTATTTGTAAATAGAAAACTAAAATATAATAAACAAAATAAATTAAAAGTATAAAATCAATAATTGGTTTAATTATTGTATAGTTATATTGTCAAAGACAGTAATAGTAATAATGTCAAAATATGCGTCCACAAAAAAAATGGATCGACCAACAGTAGTTTTAGTGTATACATAATTAATATAAAAAATGATAATATCATGAATATTAGAAAGTACTTATTTTTAATACGACCGGTGTCGAAAAAAAAAATAAGAATAAAGTTAAAATAAGATATTTGATATTAAATAATTTAAAAATAATAAAATTGCAAGATAATATTAACTAGTAAAAAATGTTTTGATTTTACTTCTGTTTGTTGGCATCTCAATACGAATACTTGTAACCATGGTATAATAAAATACATTAAACCGTGCTAGTAGTTATTACGTACTTATAATTATTTACCACAGTGATATTGAATTTAATTTTCTTTAAATTTAACGTTAAAATTTTAAATTACACAATCTACGTTGGTACGTTACAGTCAACATTGTCAACGTTGCATTATACGAACACAAAGTGAACGACTACTGGTCGTTAATTATATAGCCCTATACCACTCGTCGTCGTGGTTGCATGTGCTCTATATAATTTCGCAATCATTAATAAAACTCAAAGAGGTCGAAACTATTAAAAGTACATAAACCGTTAAATTAGCTAAACTTGCGAAACGTCGTGTATCATCCTGCAGAACTTGTAATTTATAACAGAGACTTAAAACGATAATTATCGTGTAACTGTGTTATAATTCTCTGGGTGTTTTATAATATATATATATTATAATATTACGGTATGGGTACGAATATATTCGCGGAAACGAAACGCGATGCGAACGTGACGTGACATGACGAGTCCGTCATCGTATAACTATACGCAATAATATATAATAATATGCAGTAGTTGATATAATGCACGTACCGTATAATATATTATAGTAGTCGTTTGATAATAATATATAATTTCTCATGCAACTCGGTAACATCGCGAGATATGAATGTAGTCGAATTGCGTACGAATATTAAACATTCATTAAATTAATTGATTAAATCATATTTTATTTTTGCACTGCAGCCGAAATTCATAGTAACCTATACGCAGTGTGATTCGCACCAAGCTTTCGCGTCTCCATTTTTTCATTTAATAATAAATGTAATCAAATTCTATGTTTGGAAATCGTAAAAATACTTAAACATGTTATTTTAAATATTTTACAGAGTATCTTGTGTCGAAACAAACTTATATTTTAAAAATTAGAACTTCCCCCTTTTTTACTGTAAATTATTTAGTCGATAGTTTTTCGGTTATAAAAATATTTATATTTAAGCATAAGAACCATTAAAAAGATTTTATAAAAATATAAAATTGTTGTAATATCAAATATAGTATTTATTATATTTTGGAGGTTACACCACCATTTTTATAAATTATAAATATTGATAGTTCTATAGAAATTACTAAAATCTACAGATATTACCATATAGCCCACATATCTTTCAATCTCATTATCATTAACCAAATTATCCCAGTACAAAAAATTAGTAACTCAAAAAATATTAGTTTGTATTTTTTTATTTTTTATGCGTCAGCGTTTTTAGAAATACTTCTATGAGAATTACGATTTTTAAATAAAATTTAAAAAAACAAATTTAGAAAAACTACATTATTCGAGAATAAAAAAAGGGCATGCACATTTGGGCGAATCAGCCTGCGTATAATATTTATCCAGTATTGTATACATACTCAAAAGTGTTATATAACCATTGTGAAAAAGAAAACATTTAACCATACATACAATTGTGCGGTATATATACCCACACGTATATAGTAGTTATTCATCGAGGACATATAGACCAAACCTTTAACTGCTATGTAATTTTTCGTCAGGAAACAGCTGGTAGACTCGTACAAGAACAATATTGTTACCTATACCTATAATACATGGTGTGTAATAAATGTACAAATTACACCACTTTAAAATATGTCATTTTACGCACACCATCACACGAGTACTGTTATTAATGGTTCAAACTTTAAATTTTCCGTTTATTCTAAGGCTGCGTTTTATTTAACGAATACGACTGTTGTAGCTGCGAAGTAAAACGCAATAATACCTACTACATACTCGCGATCCAATTAAAAATAAATACGAGCACGTTTTTTCAGTAATCGAGTGTCATCGCGTATTATATTATGTTAAACTGCGATCGCAGTCCGTGCAAATAAAACGGCCGATGAATAACGTATAGGAGGTACGTGTTTTCGCATTTGAAACCGTTAATCATACGAATCGTTGGTGTTTGAATGACCGTCTAAGCTATAATATGACATGCGTACAATATCAGTGCAGATAAATGTGTATACCTGTGCATATAACGCAAGTATACTTTATACGCGCATGTTGTGTTAAACAAACTTTGGATTCGTATAATTATTTTAATAAAGCATAGTAAAACGGTAATTGTTGACTGGGCAATAATGCTGTAATGCCGACGATTGTGTTATTTTTTTACGACACACTCGTAAATTATATTACACGTATCGCGGTGTGTGTGTGTCTGTGTGTATACTATGTACACCTACCTACGGCTAATTATGACGGAAAAACAAACTATACGATTCCGTCCAAAACAAATAACCGCGTGCCGATAAAGCCAAAAAATAACACAGCTATACTATGTAATATGTAAATGTATAGTACCTCGCGTTATATTTTAATATGATGGCGTTTTCGTTATTAAAATCGTATAACCGCACACGGAGCGCCATCGCCGACAAAATAATATAAATGTGCTTGGCTAAATTTTTTTTGTTTTCATTTTTGACGCGGTTAAAAAAAAAAAAAAAAAAAAACTATTACACTTGGTTGAGTTTATGTTAATAATGTGTATTCATTATTCTGGATAATAATATTATACTGGGATTTGGACGTATGTAAAAAAACCGAAAAAAAAACCACTGAATATGCATACATTTTTTAGACCATTAAACAATGAAATGACGCTGAATACTACATATTATAAACATTATACACATATAATATTATGTACGTATAACGCTCCCTACTATACATATATATATATATGCATATATGTGTAAAGGTTGAAATTCCGAAAATCGATGTTATGCGCTTACAAATTGCATTATAATAATATTATATAATAACAATGACGAAACACTAGCATATACCTGCATATATATATATATATATATATATATATATATATGTATATTTTATATATACACCGTACGTACAGGAACGCCCTTTATTCGCAGTGTATATATTATTATTATTATTATTATGTCGTACACAACGCGCACAAAAGAGCATTTATCATATATAGGTATAATAATGGTACTTATGTATGTTATAACGAATTCGGGGGAAAAAACGTGACAATCAGACATTGTTCGGCGGATAGTCGGGGGTGATGCGTGTGTACCTATATTATAACGTCATATAAATTGCGCAGCGAGTATTTAAAATAGTTTTGAATAATATTATTATGCTCTCGAGCGATAGAATAGCAGACACGAACGGCGGCGGCGGTTGCTGCTACTGCCGCCGCCGTGCCCGTACGGGGACGTCTGTACGCCATACAACAAATTTATCAGCTTAGCGAAGTATGCAAATTCAAAACTTAACGCTCTCTCCTCCCTCCTCCTCTCATTACCCTGTCGCGCCCACGCGACCGTTTCATATCGGAACAATATAATATATATATAGGGCGGAGGGCTGTACCATCGCTGCCGCTTTTGAATGCGTTGTCTCTCGCCGGAGCAAAAACCCATAAATTTAACGGGGGGAAAAAAAAATGTATATATACCTACATAAATAAAAAACTGTTATGCTTTTCGTTTTTTTTTTCGGGTATTTCCAAAACACACTTTTTACCGAGACGCCCTTGCACCGCTATTGTAGGTACCCTTTGCCACCGCCGTCGTCACGTCACACGGTTTCGCCGCTCTGTTGGGGGGGGTGGGAAGGGGCATCGCAATAAACGCGAAATTTTTTTTTTTCACAATCGACGCCGCCGGCGGTCGCGTACTCTTTATACACGGCTTTGGCCCTTCTTCTTTCATCTACGCACGCGCATTATCGCCTGGATTAAGGTGACAGTTTCCGTATCATTATAATATCACATATATAATAATATATATACATAGGTGTAATATACCTCGTGTAGCGACGACGTGGACTGTTTAAATATATATATATATATATATATATATAATCTAGTTTTTATTCCTCATTTTTTCACACACCTAAACACATTATTATATACCGCTGACAAAAGTGTTTTCGCGCGCGCACAATGGCCGGGAGTAGAATAAAAAAAAATAAAATTACAATAATAAAAACCCATGTATAATACGTATAATATAATAATAATTCACACCCCTTATTGGCAACGGATTATATCGAGTTTAGGGAGAATAATATATATATATATATATTTTATCGGTGAAACGGGATTACAAGTATTATTATTATAACGGCGAGTATTTATACTATTATTTTTGATACCACCTACCTACCTATTGTATTTTATTATTATTAGACAAGTCGTTTAAAATATTTACGAGCGCGAAACAAACGCTACGGCACTGCGACGTTTCTCACGAACGAAATTATTTGGTTTCGTAGGTTTTTTTTTTCATTTTTACGACACATAATAATATACATAATTAATTCCGTAATTACAATACACCAACAACCTACATGCGTGGACATGCTAACGAAATTTTGCTACGGAGAAAACAGAAATAAAAAACGTATTGTATTATTTATAACCAAATTAAATAATATTATATTATTTATTTTCGTTACATTCTTTAGAGGAAAAAAAGTTTTCGATATACATTGCCAGTGGTTTTAATCCTCGTCCGTAGTATTGCTATATACACATGACAATAAAACTGTCACTTAAGTCAGTTAAAGCATAACAGGCAGGCTGTAATGGTTTTAACTAAGTTTAGCACTTAAATACTGACTAGTTTAAATTTCCCTTTTTAAAAAGTCCAAAACAAGTTAAAATTAAATATTAAATAAAATAAGACTAAAAATATAATATTTTTAACTTGGAAATATTTTTTATAACCGAAACCGAATTGCATTATCATTAGATACATTTAATAATTATTTATGTAATTACGAGTATATAGGTTAACTGTATGATAATTAGTAATAAGTCATTACTAAATGCTCTATGTATATGAAAAAAAAACCATTATAAATTATATTAAACATGCATACTAAGTTATGAAAATGATATTAAAATAAAGTGATAAAGTAACATTAACTTAGTAATTATTTTTATGTACTCGATTGAAAAGAAAAACGATACATCCTACAGGTATCGAACTATACTCAACATTTTGGCCACTAAATAAGTAGATATTATACTAATATGCACTTTATATTATAATTATTATATAATATATGAAATATTAATGTGACCTGACCATTAAGTATAGAAATATATGCATGTGCTCGCGTATATGTGTGTGTAAATGAGTATATATTTGTAGAAAAACGCCTAATTGTCTGAACATCCGCTTTTTCTTACGAGTCTTGATAGAATACCGGAAAGGGTAGTTGTAAAGTGGGAAAATTAAACGTCGCACTTTGGACGATAACATTTTCAATGTGTCTCTTCACACACATGTAGTATAGTTTGACTTCGCGCTCCACATCATAATTGTTCAGTTAGTTTAGCTATATATATATATGTGTGTGTGCGTGTGCGTGTGTGTATACAATGAACGAAGAAGACGCGACGACGGATCGACGGAAATACACATATTTTTCATAAAAGTGTTTGATAATTATTATAACTTAAGCAATTTAACTATATAATATCCTACCTAAATGTACGTCGTTTCCAACAATACTGTAACTTAAAATATATATATAATACATTACAATAATAGAACACATCAAAAGCGGCGGCGGCGGCGGCGGCGAGAGTCGTTCGACCGCGAGCCCTTCCTTCGCCGCGCCGCGTGTACGCGTGTATACATATATTATTATGGTACGCTTACGCGTATTATATTCGTTGTTTCCGCAGACGGCGATTTCAAAAATAGGTTTTTAACGCGTATTGTAGGTGACGATATTTACCGCCCGAGACGGCCGTGACAGAGATAATAGCTTAAGTATACGGTCCATGTGCAGACAACGAGCGCGTCCGTCAAGACGATAGAGCAGCACATGACATAGGTACCGCATGTACGCGTGCATTGTCGACTGTCGTACTCGCCTACTGTATAGTAAACACACACACACACACACACACATGCACACATCATACACGTGCGTTATACCCCAAACGGTGCCGAGTAAATGGTCCAGAAATCTGTTTCTCCCGAAAATAAAACCATCGCACACGTGTAGGTATAGTGTATATATGTATAGTAATACAATATAATAGTGGCAGTGGCGTTCTTTACGCGCCCGACGTGTACAATATAGAAACTATATATACATGTATTATAACACTGCAAGCGTATTTATATATATATATATGTATACCTGAGACGCTATACGTTATAATCGTTTCAAGTGTGTTCCGGATCGGTTGTGTCTTGGGAAAAGAGGAGAATTCCCGGCGGGCCGATAGTGTTGCAACAGTATAATACAACGGGACTTCCATTTATAAATATATAGGTATATAAGTATATGTGCGTGTATAGTGTTATTATACGGAACTATACCTAACCTATGGGGATGATAATACCGTACGACGAGGCAATAGTTTTTCCTAGAAGGAAAACTAATAGATAATAATTATTATTATTGTGGGTACAATAATAATATCAATATATAAAAACAAAAAAAGTATGATGTCGTGCAAGAGAAATATTTTCAAAAAGTTAATAGTTGGGGTAGTCTTCGTGTATAGGATGTCCTGGATAAACATCAATATTTTGAATAGATAATTTATAAGTGGGTGAAATTTTTTGTTATGATAAAATATAAATATAAAAATAATAACAAGAAATAGATATTAAATTATTTAAATCCTCTCTTACCTTTGGTATAATGCTTCTGCGTTTTTCATTTACAATTATCTACCCATTAAAGTATAAATTAATTAATTTTTCACAATACATTAAGCTTATTAAGACTCATCGTATACTATATGTCTAATAGACATTGTCTATAAATAAGCACAAAACCAACGGTCGACAGAAAAAATAAATTTGCTCACTCCTTCTACATTTTACTCCTTTTATTATTAATTGTGGAACGAATAAGATACAATTTGCTGATAAGCTATTATAGTGTTCCGGGTGAGTTCTAGCAGCAACAAAAAAAAAACAATTTATCAGAGAAATACCCATTACACAAGTTCTTAAATAAGCATTGCGCAATAAAGTTTAATTAAATATAATATTATAATCAAAAAAAAACAAAATTTGTATATATACGATTTAAACTACAATTTTCTTTGATATAGGGATATAATGTATCTATATTTAATATAAAATCTTCTACATTTTAGCATTATTTTAAATCAATAGAATAGATAGATGTTAATACATTTATTTTTTTTTCTTTCAATGCATTGGTTATTAATTATTAAGAACTGTTCTAAATAAAAGATGAACCCACACGAATAATAATAAATTATAATATTAATATTAATTATGTGTTTATAATACGAGTATTTAATGTCCAGACCAAGTTTAAAAATATGTATAATTAAATATAATAAAAATATATTATAATGTATTATTCATTCAAAACTATTGTGTTTATCAATAATTACGAATTATTATTAAGTAATAAAGGTTCTGAGAAAAACATAGAAAATAATTTTAGGTTCCCGTTCTCAAGAAATAGCTTTATCATGTTTCATAAACAACTATAATTCATATGATGCTTTATTTCAAATTTAAGAATTTTTATTCAAATTAATTTGATTTAAATATTATATACTAAATATCTCAAAGTGTAATCTTTTTAATGTGTAATTTAACATACTTCAAACTTAGAAAGGTCGATTTTAATGCTTTATAAATAAATAATTTGATCAATTTAGTTCCCCTGAGTTACTTTTAGCCTCAAATAACAATCAGATTGAATAATTTATTTAGAATTTGAATTTAACGTTATAATTGCATTGCACACATGACTAAAAACCTAAAACGATTTCAAAGAATGTATTCAACATTGATATGTTATATCTATGTAAATATTAATTTCCTACACACTATTTATATAATCTTATTATCATAAATTGCTGTAAATAAAATAAATTTAATCTTAGAAAGCCGCAAAACATTGTGCATATACGACGACGACAGATGTTAATTTTATTTAAAATTGACTACCTACTACCTAGTACCCAATAAATTAAAAAAAAAAAAAAAACATTCACCATTAAATTTTGTCGCAGTAATTCTGCGGTAAAGGTAAAGGTAATTATATTTAGAAAAACAAATTAAATATTATACATTAAATTATATTATATTTAAATAACAAATATATAGGTATTATTATTACTTATGTGCTGTATAATAAAATGTACTGTTTACTTGTTAAAAATATATTTAAAACATCTTTCAGGTACACGCAATGTCATATTAAAAAATAAAAAATAAATAAATATTTTTATAATTGTATTTATCTACTTGTCTGCGTAACTTTACCAGGACCAGAATTTGTCTAGATGAATTTTTTCAATTATAAATATTGACGAAATGCTATTTGAATTGACTAGATTTCAAGATAGCAGAGAAATTCCATATAACGTACCATAAAAATTAACGTCTCTTTATTATTTAGTTTTTCTAAATATAAAACCATTGAGTTTGTATTCAGTATTTAAAATATTATATTTCAAATGCTTTTTTTTAACGTATATAAAATTACAAAAAATATTAATCATTAGATAGTTGCATTAAAAAAAAATAAAAAAAGGCTACAATAATTTTCTATGCCAATATAGCATTTTATAATATTAGAATATGTAGTATAATATTAGCCGTTTAGTTAAGATTTAAAATAGTATAAATAATAGTAAAAATAGAAATATTTTATACTATTAGAAAACTGAATAAACTTCTGATAAAGATAAGAACATTAACATTCGCATTATTTAATAAAGATGAATCTAAGAAAGCGATGAAAACTATACAAAAATTAACTGTATGGAAACAAAAATAACATGATAAAAGAAATGTTAATTATACGATAAGACAATATTTAAAAAAAACTATAGTGGGACCGAAAGAATACGAGGTAGAAAACTTATTTAAATTTTCTTTCATTAATTTTAATTTTTTGGTAAAAAAAGTCGTCAACTAATATTTTTCTACAACACATTTACTTTAATATTATAAACATAATATTTATATTTAATTTGTTTTCATTACACTATGAACAATAGTGCGAATTTGCATAATCTGTAAAAATAATACTATGACTAGGAATATGGTACAGGTAAAATGTTAACACTTAGTTTTTTCAAAACTTAACTTAAGTTACTTAAGTATTAAAAATTACATATTTATTTATATTAGACAATTGTATTGTACTTTTTTTATAAATATTTATAAAATACACAAACAACGATAGGTGCATTATATATCAATAGTAAAATAGGCAATGTATACTTAAATTAAAGTTTATATATTTTTTTTTAAATTATACAATAGATATGTGATCTATTTAATTGCTTTTACTTATTAATTCGATAAGTTTCTTGAATAAATTATTTATTTTGTAATAAATACTTATCTTAATATTTTTTATTATTTTTTTAAATGACATTATACACTTTCAAAAAGCAGAATATTTGTAGGTAATGAATTCAAAAGAGTAGTAATTGTTGTTATAAGTATTTTAAGATTAGCGTAAATAATTGTAAGAAATTTAATAGTACAAGTCATAATTACAATTATTGTAAGAAAACTACATTCACATCAAATTTTGTAAAAGTAATATTTAGAAAAAAGTTAAATTGTAAACAACCGGTAAAGACTGTCAATTTAATTTTATGTTGAAAATTTCACATCAAGGTCTTGATTGTTTTTAATATAATATAAACTTAAATTAAAATTATTTGATTTATCAATATTAGATGTAGTATAATATTTAAATAACAAAAGCTGTATTGTTCATAAAAATAAATTGTACGTCTTTATTTTGTAACTAATCAAGGCCAAGAGTTTATGCTAAACATTTGTACGATAAATGTGTTGTGAGTCATAACTTATGACACTCCTATGCGGTGATTATTTTTCAAAATATAATTTAAAAACACTGAATAAAAATAAAATTATATAATATGGACCGTGAGATGCAGCATGAAACTGAGATTTTTCATGTTTACAATAATATTGTTTGATAATATATATTACATTGAAATGTTTGAAAGATTTAACCTAACCCTAAGCATATAATTACAGTGATCGGTATATTATATTACTCTTCTTGGAAGTCCAGTACCACGCAATTGGATATTTTAATACCCTACCTTATGGTTATAACTAGCCAAAACTCCGATGCCGAGTTATTATATAAATAAGTAAGTCACAGTACCTAAGTAAGTTTAAGTATACATATATGTATGGTTGAGGGCGTACACCGCTCACAAAGTCCGTTGAAAATTGCACGTCTCGACTTCAAAGTCCAGTAAAAGCGTACTTACAATATAATAATATAAACGTATATACGAGCAAATGTGATCATTGAGAACCGCAAACGACAAGTTTGCTCTCTGTCGGTCATTAGATCTTTCCTACGAGTATATATACGCCTATATAATACCATACTATAACGACGTATTATGGTAATGTAACATGAATCGTCCAAAGATTGGGTCAGAGTCGTTAATAACAGGTTCTGAGTGGCGATATTATTTAGCATACCCGGTGATTCATTTAACGTAAGACAGTAGTAGTTATTCAAAATAGTATTAATATTTATGAATACATACGTTTTTTAAATTATTTCGAGTCATTAAAAAATAAAATATTTCTAAAAACATATTTTTAATTTCATTATTCCAAAGCAGAATATTTTTTTGAGTACTTCGATTTACATGAAAAAATCATTTCAAAACAACTTAAATTACCGCGCAAATCAATAATATCTGTATACATTATAACACCGATTGTACCGTTTAACGTCATGTTTACACCGCTCCGTATGGTATTATACGACGACGTTTATGCGATGTTAAGGGATAGGTCGCGTGCGTCAGAAAAAAACCAAATGAGAAGCCTTTGTTAATAACGATAGTTAATAACAATGCAAAGGCCGAATCGGTTATAAGAAATTTCACTGCTTCAATCGAATTAGCTTGCTAACAAGTCGATATAAAATGAACGGACGAGGCGCGTTTTATTTGCATTTAAATAGATTTGACGAGCGCCGAACGGGAGTGAAAAATACAATTTCGAAACAGCGAACCGAGAAAACCAATTGCTGCGCTCTATATGTATAATATAGAAGAAGATTTACTTATATATTATAGGGCGAAGAATATGCATATTTTTTTTTCACAATTAATTGGCCGACGTCGGGCAAACTCAACAAATCTCTTTAATGAGAACTTATTTAAATTATACCGCGTTAAGTCCGGTATAGTCGGTCGCCTCGAGTCGGAACGCGTGCATAATATGGTTATTTTTTCGCGAGAGAATATATAGTTATAATGGTTTTATAAAGAATTATTATTATTATAATAACAATAACTCGTAGAGTTTCGAGGAGACTCTTTCTTGGTGGAAATAAAAAAAAAAAATGAAAATGTAGAAACATCGATTAAGGCCAAAAGAAGATACAGAAAATAATGGCTTGACATTTACATTTATTTCATCATAAACTCGTTAAAACGACAAATATTTTTTCACGCTACCCGTCATTCTACAAGCCGAGTTAAAAAATATAAATTCCTATTTTTTATTATTATCATTATTAATATCATACACATTGTATTTATTGATATTTTGTCCTCGGCTTAAAATAATTTAAAACGCTTATATTTTAATATATATATATGTATATATACTGTATTAATCACGTGTTTTTTCAAAATCTCCATAAATCATCATTATAATACGCGTAATAACAATAATAAAATGTACATAATTATGTATAATATTATGATCATATTGTTTGATTGATATTATAATCAAAACGTTACGAACACTTAAAGTAATTTGTATCGACGACGTCCACAGTCTTGTATATATAATACTATTTTGTAAATATGTGACATTTTTGATCAAAAGAAAAATAATAATTACACATTAGATTAGAAAATCATATAAGTAACAAGTAAATATAAATAAACCCACATATTACGACAGTTGAGGTTTTCTTTCTCTAAAAAATAACTTACGTACTCAATTCTCTAAAAAAACACAGAAATGAAGTGTGCAGACCAAAACAGTCTTTAAAAGGGTGTAGCAGTAGTTTTTCCTGCACAAACTGAGTAAATATCGGTAATATTGAATTGAGTCAAACAAATATGTTTTGATTGTTTTAGATGAGTCTCTTCGGTCAAATGTCAACTTTTAGAAGATACCACGTGGAGGTTGATCGAGTGTTTCATAAAAAATGTTTGCACTTTTTTATATTGTATATAAACTGTAAAAAAACCACAGTTTTCTTTTTAATAGTTACTACATGTTTTTTCTAGTCAGCACTTTTTTTCACACTTTTCGTGATTATTGTATTCATTGAAAATTTCTAAGATTACATTATTATGGAATAATATTTAAACAAAAAAAAAAACATTTCCATAAGTTTTTACAACAAGTCTACTGCCGAATCTCGTTTTTCAAAACTTTTTTAAAATCAAAACTTAAATTCATCGTAACTATGTAAACTTTTTTTTTTGCTTTTCACTCGAAATAAATTCCTCGATTCCACACTCCTAATAGATTGTGTGTTCGGGAAATATATTCGTCAGAACTGTGATAATTTTAAACGAATATTTCTCATCATAGCGTATCGCACGGTCAGGTTTAACGGACTCGATTTAAACATATTAAAATAATAAACTGGACTCAATCAAATTTAATCCGTGTATATATTGTAGTTTATGACGGGTCGTTTCGATAATCTAACCGCACGTCATCTTGCGACGAGAAAATACCACGTGGACATTCTACGAATAATGATATTATGCTATCGTATACGTGTAAGTAGCGTCATCGGAGTACCTATTAGATGTATCTCGTAAAAAAAAAGCTGCCTATACAACAGTATAAACGAATTGCGTCCCACTAAATTGGACGGGTAATACAATTTTTTTTTTCGTTTTTAGAGGTTCTTCATCGTGGTGTAATCTATAAGAGTGTCCTGTTTTATCGCTTACATTATGTAGCGAGATACATTATACGCAATATTATAAATAGGTAGATGGATTTTTTTCCTAATAATATTTTATAACCGGCCTGAAGTGAAAAACTATACCGAAATCAGATTAAAAAACTATATTATAATATAATAATAAAATAAAGTTATATTATTATAGTAAAATACTTATAAAAAAAAGTGTAAACGTAATGCTCGACTGGTATATTCGATTATTATGCTTGCAAACTATTTATTTACTCATTCTCATTTTGTCATAGTATAGACTTTTGATTAGATTCGACGTATATAATATGCTTTCGAGTTTCAATTAAAAGTTTATAAGCCCTTATATCCGTGTTGTGTCCGTCAGTCCGCCCGTCTGTCAGTGACCTGCAGTGGTAGTTACGATTGTTGATATCAAGATAATATTGTTTCTTTACTTCTTTCGTAGTAACTGTACACGACTACGATTGTTTGTATTTAGATATTCAATTACGATTGTTGATGTGTAGATAGTTGTTTTAAATTGTAAATTTTAGAATTCTAGTTTATTGCGGTGTACACTAATCGCATTAAAATACGTTTAGAAATCGGGAATTTAACACGCACACGGAAAGTAAACTTTCCTAACTCGTTTTAGTTTTTTCATTACACAACAGTTATATATATACATTCTACAAGCATATATTTTTGTATAATCTATTTAATTATTAGTTGCTTAAGAACCGTTTAAAAAACTACACGAATCACGTCCCGAATCTTTTGGGACACTAAGTCCGTGTATACTTTTATTTACCACAACTCGTGAACATACTCTCGCGCGCACGGCCGTTATCTATTTTACTTACGATGATAAGAGGCCTACTTGTTTCACGCGTGACCGTGGCAGTGTCTAAGGGTTGTGAGGCAAGGGCGAGAGATTTGTGATTATTATTAATTTTCACTGCAAGCCGATTTGTAAGCTCACATCACGTGTACGTGCATACAATATTACACAAGACGTCGGGGGAAGCGCCTTCAGAGAGTTCAATTATAAACAGACGGTTAATTATTATTATATTGTACGTACCCTACATATATGTATGATGCGGTATTTTCCGGGCTGCGTTTTGCTACAAATTTTGCGGTCTCTCTCTCTCTCTCTCTCTCTCTCTCACTCACCATTTCGGTCTCGCGTGCACTCTGTATATATCTTATACCGCACACGTCGTATATACACCGCACCGGCAGTCGGGCAACATTTGTTCCGACACGAAAACGTTCGGTGCGCGCCGACATGTTTACGATTCCAATTACACGGCCTTTTTCCCACACCGCCTTTGCCGACCGACCACGTCTTTGGAGTTCGTATATTATAATATATATTTCGAGTTATATAATTAAGACCACGACGCACGTACCGAAATAAACGCCCGCCAGAAACCATAGGTTCAGCAGTAGGGGAGGAGATGAAAAAAGCACACTCGCCAGCCAGCCGACGTCTCATTCTAGTTTCCAACAGCTCGTTTGTGTGTTTTTTTTTTATACAAAATCTAACGCGCACGTCTATATTGTCGTAGTTATAACACATATTATATAGATGTGTCTATCACTGGCGTATGTGCTACTTATATTTTTTTTTTTTGGGGGGGGAGATGGAAAAAAGTGAATAAATTGACATGATTTACATTTAATTATTTTTTTTTTCATGCTTAAATCATGCTACCGATACATTATTCCAAAATGCAAATTATTTACTTAACATTAGTCATATTGGATAATACGTTTTTATAAAAGTTAACAATAGAAAATTATAATACGTTTTTTATTTTTACTGGTTAATTTGTCAATCACTTCATTAATTTCAATAGATATCAGTCGGTGAAATAGGAGGTTTTATGATTACGCAAACCTAATTTCTTTCACGCACAGACATGGTTCTTGTCTAGGCTAATAAAAATACTGTGGAAATTAGAGCAATGTATTCACTTAAAACATTATTTTTATTTTACCATATTATTATTATCTCACAATATGGCTTATCAATTATCAATAAACAACTGCGTTGTCAATACATTAAGTTATTGAATTTCAAAAAAATAAAATGTGCTATTATGATAAGAATTGAAAATAACAACAAAAAAAGTCGTGGGGGGGACTCACTATGCACTCCCCGCCGTTAAACGCCACTATGGTTCTGTGTATCTATACGGTTATATCGCATACGGCTCGACCCGGTCTCGAAAAATATTATTCAACCGCAAAATGGTGAATTGGGCAAAATGTTCGTTTTATTTACTAAAGGTAAACATGCTAAACGTGCGCTGCTGTAATGTGTATTTTGAAACCCAAACGAACAAAATAATTACGAATTATCTGTTGACAACGTTTGTACTAAAATACACACATAACCTTTATTATAATATAATTCGTATAGGTAGGTAGGTATCGAATCGATTACCACATGCTTGCTGTTGTATTACCAACAATACCTTTAACGAACGCAATAAGAATAATATACGACCAACTCGAATTCTGCGTTGTATACCTTAATAATAATTACAGGTCTCGGTACCCACAATATCCGTTCAACAAAAAGCTCTTCAATATAAATACCAACGAGCACGATTGAAGATATCTTCCACAGTCCATGGCAATATTATACAGGTATTGTCAGATTCAGATTATATCAAAATAAATTCAAAAATGTTTACTCTAGACATCATATTTTAAAATTTTAAAAAATGTATGTTAAACATTATTATAAACATTTATTTTTTTTTTAGATAAATAATTTACTTTGAATAATTGTAATGTTATTATTTTTATCATTATAATAATATTATGTGTATTATTATTTATAACTGTCGCGTACTTATTTACATGTGACTATATTAAATTAAAAAAAAAAACAATATGTTAAACTTTTTTAAATAAACACAAGTATAATAAATAAATAAAATTATATATTATGTATAATCGTACGTATTTGTGCGTCATTATGATGTCTTTTTAGGTATATTAAATGGTTTTCCACTTGAATACAGCCTTATAATAATACTAAATCAAAAATATAAATATTTTTATCAGGTGATACTTTTATCGCAAGTCTTAAAATTTTTTTGAAAATTTTTTAAAAAATTATTTTTTATTATATATTTAAGTTGCCCAGTTATTTTGAACGGATTACAATTGCGTAGTCAAAAATTACATTTAAAAACTCTATTAAAGTATTAATACACAATTCTGTAGGTGTAAATGTAGTCAGTCATAAAAGTGATTACAAAAAATAGTAAAAAAAAATGTATTATGTACAAAAACAACTGCTACCAGTAAACTTTTCTAGATCGTGTGTAAAATTTAACACTCCATTTGTGACTTCGTGCGTGAACAAAGATGCGTTCGTTTTTGAATCACTTTAAATAAAATGGTCTACAAACAGTACACACGCATTATATATAATATATGTAAATGTTAACAACGGAGCCAAAAGAAACATATTCCGTCTTCGCGGGGACGATCGTTGTGTAAACACGCGCATAGAAGTAACTGAATATACAACTGTGCCTATATTACAGCATACGCGTATGTGTAATATTATATAATATGTGCGAACAACGACGGCGGCGGCGGCGGCGGCGGCGGCGGTGACGGGGGAAAAAAAATATTCCAAAAGGAGGAAAAAGGAAAATGATAAAAACGCGCGGAAATATTATAAACGTATTCGTGTTGTTGCAGTATAAACATGTGAAAATTCACTTAAAGACACACGCGACGTGAAAGGATTCGTGAGCTCACGATCGGCCGGGGCGAAACCCTCCGGCCCGGTTTTTTATTTACTTTTTTTTTCGGTTTTTTTTGTTCAAAGGGAACACAACGCGCACAGATGACTCTCTGAGACTTCGGCGGGAGAAAACATCGGCTTACGCGCGTGGACCACCGCGGCAGTGTATTATAATATATTAATATATATATATATACATATTGTGTATGTCGTTTGCATAAAGGATGTCGTCGAGCCAAAGTCTAAATCCTCTTAGCGCGGAGTTTCCGTCAAAACCCTTTTGCAAACATTCGGTCGCGATGCTAATAATATGCGGCGACCGGGTCGGTACGTATACACACGCGAATATAATATAGAGCTGCACTTGTGCGGGTGAATCGTCGTCGACGCCTCCGACCAAGTTTCAATTCCGACTTCCCAGTTTATACTTGTATTTATTATATACTGTACAGAGTGGTGGTTCACCGAGTTTGATAATTCCCGTTTTTTCGTTTAACAACGAACGTACTTCAGTGTTAATTTTCGGTACTTATAAAATATTGTATACTTAAAGAACTAGTTTTAAAATTTGTGAGTTTTTTTTTGTACTTCTAAAAAAGTGTTCCGCGTAGTTATAGGTACAACATTTTTTTTTTCAGGAGAATCCTTCTCTCTTTATACTGTAAATCATTGAGTGGATATATTTTTTTGAATGTTGATTGAATATCTAATTGAAAATTCAAATGAGTAATTTTTAAGTTATTAAAATGTTTGTATTAATATTCCAAGGTTAATTTAGGGACTATCAGGTTTCAGGGTCAGTTCTGTTTAGTAATTATCTAAAATTTACTTTTTGAATGTGTTATTCGTTTTATCTACTCAGTTTAGTGGTATACTTAATTTATTGTATTAGTCACGACTATTATGCTATATCATAATCATTATCAATATTACATGAATACTTATTATTTTCTTGTTAAAGATGTTTAAACAAAATAATAAAATCTTTTCGCAAAATGATGTTTATTCTGCTAACTACCGTGGATATTAAATTTTAAAAAATCTGCAGTAACTCCAAAAACAACCATCAGCTTGCTAAAAACGAAAACATAAGCAAAATTTAATTCAAATCATATTAATATTATGTTAAGCACGCCTTAAACAGTACTAAAACTTGAATAGTATAGATATATTCTAACTTATTCTTAGGGTACAAAATCAAACGAAAACCAGTCTCATATTAATAATAATGAATACCAGAACAAATAAAACTAAAAACTAGCATTCCAAATGACCTCACTCCCAATCAAATTTACGATTCGTATAAACTCCACTAGTCTTGCTTTTTACTACCACAGTTATCAAAAATTGTTATTAAAAAATATCAACAAACATAAAAAAAACTTTTTTGTCAAACAGAAAATTAAAACCCAGAGATAAGTGCTCATAAGAAAAAAACAAATTTTTATAGTATGAAGTAGTTTTGATGAACGATTTCTCCACTCACGTCCACATCAAGTCGTGTGTATCAGTAAGTTGTCGCAAGTTTACTTATTATGCTATTATATTTTACTATAATAATTATAGGTAAAGATTGTATATAAAGTTTTCTCGGATGAAAAAAAAAAGAAAATCCGTTCAACGTTAAATAAAATATAATCATTTATAAATGATCATAAATAAATATTCCGTTTGGTCGTTCAAATGTATACATAATTAGTGATTTATATATCGGAATTTTTGTTCGCACTTTTAATTCGTTCTCTTTGTACGAATTGCATATTGTTAATTCCGACCCGTATAACATGCAGACTATATATTTCAGCAGCAGTGTAATTATTCGATGGACACGATAACTATCGTTTCGTAATTTGTTATTTATTAAATCGATCCAATATGTACGGAAACTAAACATCGAACGTTCACGCTATTTATATAATTGTTGTTAAAGTTTTTTTTTTTTCTAACGCCATCCAAACAAATTACACAATATGTATGTATGTGCGTATTTCATTTGATATATATTATATGGAGGACACTTCAAAAGCAATTAAATTCACAGTCAAATCGTCGACGGGGTAAAAAAATTTACCGTTAGACAACCGAACGGTCAGTTTTAATAAACGAGTAGGTATGTATATTATATTACATAAAACACACACACACACATCTATAGTTAACGTTACACAAATACAAAATATTAGATATCGATGTATGTTTTTATTTCAATAAAAGCTGCGCCGTCCTTATGACGATCACGGGTGACCGGCTGGAAGCGTGAGCATGCCAACTATGATGCGTAGGTAAATTTTTTCAGTTAGTGATGAACGTGAACAAGTTTAAATCGTAATAAGTGTATTAAAAATTACACATCAGGTTAGAAAAAAACTTAAAAATGCAATTGTAATACATTTTAATTTATCGCACGTTTTTCAATCACATTATCCACAAGAGAAATACATTTTATTAAGGCTCCTCCGTGTTTTTATTATTTGTCTGTAAACAATTTTTTTTTCAATAGGTAATTATTGTAATTGTGTTTAATTTCTACAAATGAAATATTATGCTTAGTGCTAATAATTACTAGCATTTATAATGTGGAGACTTGGCAAACGTTTCCAAGCCTTCGTAATTATTTGCGCCAACGAATATTTTCAAACGCTTCAACCAATTATACGTATTATGTAATATTATACGAAATCCCGACGAAATAATATCGACTGCTTGACCGTAGGTATAAATAATGTTTTAGAGATGTTTTTGAATAATGATGACCCCTACGCCCATTTTGTATATAAATATACTCAGGTATACGCCATATTGAGAGAGGTGCGTGCACTTCCGGTGCTGACGCGCGGGTTGAACGCGGACGACAAACCAAAAAAAAAAAAAAAAGTTCACCACCAGTTATTTATATACTTACATAATGTATGGATATATATATATGATACGACGTCCGTAATATATTATAATCGCGGTGCGAAAAGGGGTGAAAAAAACCCTTAACGATGGCGGCGGCCAAAATTGTTTCACATAAAACGCACACGTACACCTTTGGTTTCTGGGGCCCCCGCGACCGCAGTATAAAAACGTTTGCTCGCCGCGGTATTGCGGGCTAATGTTTGCGGATTTTATTGTGCGCCCGTTTTAAGTGGGCTTAATTGCGCGATTATCGCACCGAAAATGTCGTTTTCATACCTTTTTATCGCGTCCCCGCGAAGCGAAACAACGGCGGCGGGTACGCTAAACACTACGATATATCACACGGTACTCCATACGAGCACCGCACACACGCAGTCGTTCCGAGGGTTATAATACGTATAATGTTATGTGTTATTATCATAATATTGCGACGATATAGGTAGGTATATAATACAATTCACGCGGTCGTATATACGTCGTCGGATAGCTCTCGGCGCTCTCGCGAACTGCGCCAAATATCAAATCGTTACCACATCAGTATAAGTGCTTCCTACCTGTTTTATATGTTATACATTTAATATTATACCATCGCTATAGTATTGCGATTTGACATTTGAAAGTCACTTTTTTTTTGGAATCCGTGATTTTATTATGTGATTTATTGGAGAAACGAATTTATTATTCGTAAACAGCGATGGTAAAATAATAATATTGTTATTGTAAAGCACTTACAACTATATATAATATAAATATGAATAATTAAATACTAAGCATAAACATAACGTCTACTCAAAAGCCTGTGATTGATAAGAGGGCATCGTTGAATACTACATAATGCAACTTAAACGTATATAATACTAAATTAGATAATGTAAAATAATTTCCATATAATTAATCAAAAAATGATTGTAATAAAACTTGATTTAAGTATTTTAAAAAATTTTGAAACTTTTGAGATTGTAATATTATTAATATTATATTTAACGCAGTATAAACTTGATGTATAAACTTGATATATTTAAGGTTTTTTTGGCCGAGTACTGTATTAATTTTAGGTATAATATTACATATTTTAGTGTTTATTTTAAAACAATTTTTGTGTTTATGATATGATATATCGTTACATATTTTTATATTTTATTGTAAAAATGCTATAACAAATATATGATAAACGTCGTCTTGTGATTTTTATAGCACGTGTAAATGATTTGATTATTATAACGATCACAATACCAAATTTATAGAATATTATAGACTGTAAAGAGATGTGCGTTTGAAAAATATACTCAAAAAAACAAAATAAAATGTAAAAATGATTTGAAACTACATGATTATGGTTATATTATTTATATTTAAGTCAATGAGCCAAGTTCTTGGCGTCTAGATTCTCATAAAATTGAAAAGTTTAAAAATAAATAAAACTTAATTCATTTGAATAAAAGTTTTATGTTTTTTTTTATGAATCTCAAAATGTTTTAATAATTCAGGTTCATAAAATCCAAATAAAATTAGAAAATGGTTTCTTTTGAAAGAGTGAGCTTATTATTTATTTTTTTTCATTAAACGTTTAAAGAGTACTTAATAATATAATAATGAATGTAAAAAAATTAAGATTTTAAACTTAATTTTGATTTAGATATCTAATAAATATTATATAATATATGCATCATTTATAGTATAATTAACGTTATTTCTAACGCATAAAAAAAAAATAGTTTTAATTTAATGCTTATAAATTACTTTAAAATAAAAACAAAATCCATGAATTAAATCAAAGTCACGAATCATTGATATTATATTTCAGTAGTACATGATTACAATTTAGTATATTATTCAATCACATTTGAATAAGCCATATTAAAAAAATTGACTTTAACAACTAGGTCTTAAATAACGCAATAACATGACCCACTACCCATTAAAATAATTATTAAAATCATGACAAATAAGTTTTTAATTTATGAGATAATAAATTATTAACATTAAAACAAATAGGTTATTCAAAATTCTCGTGTAGGTATAATGCTCTATACACTGCAAAAACGATAATTACAATGAAATCAATACTATATGGATATGATTAATGCAAATTGTTTAAATGTTTAAAATATTTATTGTGAACGACTCGTCTCAAACATAATGAGCTAAAAATCTACAAATTATAGTTTAAGAGTTGTTATTATACAAAGTAGTGAATTTACCGTAATTTTCTTTCTATGGCGAACGCTGTATAATTAAATATTTTGATGACCATTATATTAAGTCTGTGAGATTACGAATAATAATTTTAAACGATAGGTGAAAATATGCAATCAACCATTGTAAACATTTTAAACAATACGAATTTTACCTAATTAAATGCTATGTATTTTAGCAAAATAATGAACGTGGTGTACCTGAAATGCCTATACAAGACGCCGTGTAATCACACTTGATTTACCGGGGAAATAGATGCTACGCCGCAATGAATTTATTGTAAACTAAAATTTATAAGTGTTGCAATATTGATGTAGACGCACAATAAAATATGAAAGTAAATTATTGTATAATAATATAATCTGTTTTTATTTTTGACTGTAGTGTATGACAATTATTGTATGTGCGGTCAGTGGTTACCTTAGAAAATTTAATTTATTTTACGTCAAATTATTAATTGATTTTGTCGACAGTAATAGGACAAAATGAATATAGTTTAATTTTCAAAAATCAATAATTTAATATCAATTTAAAATATAACAATAATTCAACAGTATAATATTCTATTCTATCTGTACACATAATATATAATTATCCGGATTTTTTGTTTTAATATAATATTGTCGTTAATCAAACAACATTTTTACAATATTTGCAAACAAAATTTATGCTTGTTATTATGTTATATATATAAAAAAAAACGGATAAAAATTAAACGTGTTTCGTAAATAACAAACAAATCACTAATCACTTACCTTTTACTCACGGTGCCACGTGGCCGAGTTCCAAAGCAATCACTCTTATGTTTGTATGATGAGACATAAATTATATAGACACAATATTATCTCTTATAACGGCTCATGAATGAACATCGCGATGACAAAATTACGGCATTCGACCCTTGTTAGCTATCATCAAACAACGAATAGTCATAACGAACTTTTTATTTTTAGTCTCCGTCGAAATATATATATCGTATACCTACAAACACATTTTAATTAGGTAGTTCGTATAATAATAATATATACACTGAGGTATTTTTTACGGAGGTTTTCCGTTTCAAATTTACATACAGTTAATTCTATTAGACACACATTAAATTAAGGTTTTGCTTACTTAGTATTCATTAGATAAGAATAATAATAGCAAGAAATGGTAGAATGTAAATAACTTTTATAAACAATATAAGTAAATATATACGGTATATGTCTTAAATAGGTATACGTTATTATTTTTTTTTTTTTGTAGAATAAATCAATGATGTGCACAGTGTTTAGTTAACTACGACTAACTAGTACTTAAAATAATAACAATAAAAGTAATTTATTAAAACTGTAATTTAAGTAATTAGGAGATTTCAGTTCTGTGAAATTATACTATCAATATAAATTATCTGAGAAATTGTTGTATGATAATTTTATAAGGTTAATAACTAATAAGATTTTTTCTCAATAACGGTTAGTATTTTAATTTTTGAATCGTATTTTGCATTTATGTTCTGATTATTAAAGTAATGAATATTTATTACACATTTTCAATCTATTTAATTTAAATAATAATTAATTTAGTAGTTTAAAAAATAAATAACAAAAACAATATATTACAATTTAATAAATCATTTCGGTACATACGTACAATTAATATGTCTTTTAAGACACACGTGTACATACAATGCAAATGTATGTTTACTGGTAATGACAAGTATTTTTGAAATATTAACAATAATTTATGTCGCTGCATTAAAATTATTTATAACGACAGACTTATTCAGTAAGTCATTCCACATCTTAGCCAACAATATACGCTTCAATGTTCCGATTCATTTTCACAAATAAACTTTTTTCAGCGTAAATCCTTATACAGTTTTGAAGATCACGTGCTACCGATTGAAATAGTATTTTAACTTGTTTGAGTTCAATTATTTTCCCGTCATCTCCTGGAAGTTTTTGTCAAACTCATAAGTCACAAATGTCTTCTTACAACTTCTCGACTTTCTGTTAGATTTCTACATGCAGTGTTTTCGATTCCGTACTTACGAATCGTATTGTGTCGTTATATATAAAAAAAAAAAATCATTCAAACTTTTTTGAGTAAAACGTCTTTGTTAGTACATTTAATAGCATTATTTATATACTAAGAGTATTTTATATATTCCAGGACTATGTGCATATTCATATAATACGTCAGATAATCTATATAATATTAGTTTTCAAATTTGATTATTTTAAATAAAATATTGAACGTATCTTTTAATAATTATTATCTAATAAATGTTAAAATAGTGGTACTCGATGAGCATAATATTGTAATATTATTATTATTATATTGCACACGTATTATAATTATTTATAATATGTGTTACATTCTGTATTGATTATATCATAAAAAACTACGTATTTTAATTTTAAGTTACTCGTATAATATCATGATAAATTTGTACTATCCACCGATCGCAGTTATTTAAATATTTACAGCAGTCATATTATGTTATGTATAATATAATTATTATATTGTGTGCACTGTATAGTGAGTTCTTTTCGGTTTAAACGAGTTCGACTCAGTCATAATAATTTGCTACCGTTCACATTGTTGTTATTATATAAAATATATATAATATTATAATACTTATTTTAATAAAATTTCACGATCTTAACGTATATGGATGGAAAACAAAACATTTCTGAAATTTAATTAAGTGGTTTTGCTTTAAGTGCTTTATTCATTAGTTTTATATACACTCGAACGTAATTAGTTTTTGAATCAAATCAACGGTACAATGGCTCGTATATGTATTAGATGTATATATGTATATACATCACTTATTATATTATATGACTGTGCGTGTCTGTGTTCAACCGAGTTGTTTAATAATGAGTGTCTATTATAAACCTTGTATTTAATTCCGAGATGTGTAGTGTATTTTTTAACAGTATTACTGTAACACAATTTCTGTGTCGATTGAAAGTCCGATTTAATTAATTTATTTATCTACTCGAGTAACAAAAAAAAAAAAATCAAAAACTCTTTGTTTTTGTCAAAAATCTCTTGTTTGCGTAAAATAATATTAAAATACTTTTATATGCTAATTTTAAATTATTAAATTGTTTTATTTTATGAAATGACTTATAGATTATTCTTATAACTAAGTCAAGCGATAAGACATATTGTAGGTAATATACATATTAATGTATGATTTAATTAGGCGTTTTATAAATTGTCTACATTGGTCGACTACATATTGTCGTGTACTTACTTCTAATGTCTTTAAAATAAGTTGAAACTTCTATACTTTTAAATCCTTTTACTCCCAAAACCATTTTTCTGTTTTTGATGAATTTGTATCTACTTATTAGCTATTTTCATCTCTTTTCTATACGCGTTTACACATATACAGGTTTATTTTTAAATGTATATTCATCTCTAATTGCACCACAAATCAATGTCACGTCTTGTAATTTTGTGAATTGTAAAATTTAAAATACTACCAAAAACAATCTTACACCAGATTATAAATAAATACAACTTTCACATAATTACTATTTTTTTTTTAAATAATAAAAATGTGATTCAAGTTAACTAATATTTGGTATTTTGAAATGTTTTAAAAAGATTAATAATTATACAATAATAATAGCATTAATTAATTAGTATATGTTGTTAATATTTAACATTTTATAATATGATGATTTATACTTTTTGATCATATTATATTTAATATTGATTATGTAATAATATCATGTTTGTAATTTGTACTAAAAATAATAATTTTAGTGCCTACTTAAATTTTAAAAAAAAATTGAAATATACTTCAATAGTTTCAGCTGGAATTGAATGAAATAAAACTAGTTTATGTTATTATATTAGTTGTCTAAATAAATTTTTCATTTACTTATGTTATAAATACTTTTATTACATAATTTCGTTAAATTATAGAATAAAAGATTCGAGACTTTAACGATAACATGATATTATATAAAAGAGTTTTATTATAATATTATAATAATGTTTGTGAGTGTAATTTATTAAATTTACTGTAAATTAATGCAGCAGGTACTCTGAATATAAAATAAAAAATGTTTTAAAAACAAAAAGTGTAATATTTATCGCCAGATCATTAAAAACATAAATAAATGTGTTTAAAAGTCAAAACCTGAAATACACAAAAAAAATGTTTGTTTTGTGTGCGCATATAGTGTTGTCAGTATTATATAACAAAATATTTTTATCAAATAATTATTCGTTACCGATGCAACGTTTCTTAATAAGAAAAAAACCCAGTGAATGCGTCACAAATCGCAGAACATGACCTACAAGACGTATATATATATATATTACGTATGCATAATAATATTAATATTTTTATTATATAAACAGTGTCACAATATAAGATACCTCTCCGGATATCCGACGTCTCCGTTCGTTTGCGGATGGTCGGCAAGTGAGGCAGAGGATAATAATAATTATTAAACGTATTCGCGCATCCCCGCAAAGGGGTTAAACCGTGGTATAACGATGATATATTACGTTCAAGACGGATCGCTGTGGATTTCGAGGCAGCGCAGCCATAAGTAATAATATTATATTGTATTATGTATATGTACGAATTACCAGGCCGTAAGACAATGTACGTTTGGTCAAAGCCGTACAAAGCATTTGTACATATATATATATATATGAATCTTAGGGCCACGGGAATCGTGATGTATACCAAAATCTTTCTACATAACATATACCCTTCCACTATCGTGTTCGTGCCAAGCCGCACTAGGAAAAATAATTATTTTCTACGTGGAAACTAAATTATTTTCAAGGCTATAAAGAGCAAAAAAATATTGGTTAATATAATTATTAATAATCTTGAAATGCTTGATTTTGAATATTCTGTTATGATTAAAGTGGGCATTTTTAATTTTCGAAAATTTAAAATTTATAATTCTAATATGTCCTAAAAATTGTATTTTCATAATCCTTAAACAAGTAAAATATGTATTTATTTTTTAACTTCAAATAATTTTAAACTCTATATATGAATTACATTAAGAAACATAAATATATCAGTATATTAATTATATTAACATTCACATTTAAAAACAATATTCACTTAAAAATTCATGTTTACCAATAATTGCACATAATTTACTTAAAGTTGAATATAATTATTATACATATTTTCTCAAGTAAATTATTTAAATTCATTAATTAATATTTTAAACAATTAAATTATTTTCAGTTTAATCACAAAATAGTTATTAAATGATTTCTATATTTTTTAAATTTATTATTATTTAAATTTTTTTTTTTAGCGACAAAATAACTACCTACAATTTAATTTTTTTTTTATGAAAAATAATACAACATAATATTCTTGAACATGAATTATACGCTGATTATTCTCCAATCTTCAAAATATTATGCTTAATCGTGCAAAATACCTTGTTTCAAGGAATTGTGTAGTAGATAAATGATCTTTATTTGCTATTCGTGTTAAGCTGCATTAAGTCAATAAATATTTTTTATTCAAATATAAAAATCCGCTTACTAATAATTATGACTATAACAGTAGTTTATGATTTACTCTAAACAAACTAATTCAAAATCCTCGAAAGTTGATTTACGTATATATATATATATAATCATCATATGTTGTTCCGTCATATAACTGCACTTAAGTAAGCCTATTAAAGCTCGTGGTAGGCGGGTATAGCGAGGGATGGAAACACGACGAGTACAATGGTATAAACACAAGACACGACTTGCGTGGAGCAGCTTTCGATTGAATATTATTGTTATCATCAACGACATCCGTTCCGTGGCCGGGCCGGCGCAAAAACAACGCTGGCTCGCCGTTATCGAAACATTTACGGTCCATTCCACTCGGTTTGCGAGCCAAGCCGTATTTTTTTCCAGCGACCTCCGCACGAGGAAAACCGTAATAATAATAATAATAATAATTATTATTATTATTATCGTTATTGGTGAGCGTATCACGCCGTTATCAACGGCCGCGGTGGTTTATATAATATATACCGAATACCGCCTAAAACAGTATAATGATGATATTATGTAGGCACGTTAGCCCGCCAGATAATACGGAGGCAGTAATGAATAATAATATAATAGCAACAATAACGTTTGTTGGACGACGACCGATTCACTGCTATTAATAAACACGTCGTACAGAGATCGAGGAAAATATTATGTATTATTCGATATTACCTAAATATTGTCGTAATGTCCGTTGTCGAAGGCCAGATCATTTGAAAACTAATCGAAGGCATTATAATAATATTCTTTCAGCGAGTTAGCAATTTAGGCTATTCGCGTTCTCACTATTCGATAATATTATATTCGACCAGTAGTGGTCAAACGGGCGGTATGGGATAACGCAGGTATGTTCTCCCGTGATTTTTGATTTTTTTTTTTTCAATAAAATATTTAATCACAATTTATAACATCAATATTATTATTTTTTATTTAACTTTTCAGGTAGAGTTTACTGATGTTTATAATTTTAGTACCATTAATTTAGCAGACATATTTTGAACTATTTGAAGTTTTTGAAAGTCAAGTTTATGAGTCTTGCCGTTAGTCATCGCCCGTGTAAATAGATGCTTGACTGGGATATTCGCCTGCAGTCGATTATTGGGTACGTCACTCTACGTACTTCAAATAATGTACAAGTATGATGTAGACAATATAATCATACTTCATCGAATTATAGATGATATTCTAGTGCTTTTTTTGTATGCAGAAAAAGTGTAAAGTCGTGTTACAGTGTATATCTGTCACCTCTAGTGAAAATCAATTTACGTCAACTCAGCCATCCAGAATGTAAAATGTCATGTTATCGGTTTCGTATATATTAAGTTAAAGTTTGCTAAAATACTGATCGGTTTTGCAAGTCCTGTTAAAATTTAACGATATCATGTCATTCTATAAAAAAAAATCGTGACATTATGTATTAGTATATTATTATATAATTCTGTGGTTATAAATATTTTATTATTTTTAATGTGCGATTAACAGTAGTCACAAACGGTGAAAAAAAATGGCGTTATCATTGTTTAACAATCAATCGGATTTTGTTTAGGGTTAACTTTATGGCTAAACTTTGCACGAGTCCACAGTGGAATTTACGCGAGGCGGTTCGTGCACATGTATACGAAAACTTTGTAAGTTTATAACGAATCTTTATAATATAACAACGATAAAATCATTCTCGAATCTCGATTTTGAAGTAAATCGGAAATCACTTTTTTCGATGCCGTGGTACGTTTCGCTTACAGCGATTTTTGATTTATATGTACACGCATCACGGAATAAGAGGCATATATATATATATATAATAGAGGTAAATAATACTAGACTGGAGATTTTTGATCGTCTTTCTTCAAGATTTGCAAGCGAAAGACATACGACGGATGTAATATTATACGCTTTTCGTCGGTTGATATACGCAGAGATCATCACGGTTCTTGTCTCGCGCATATTACCTATGTTAAAATGGTGTTAGAATATATAGAGTCATAAAGTCGTTTCCCGTCGGGAGTCTAGTTAATTACTTTTTTAATTTCCTGTCAAGTCGTGTTCCGCTGAAAATTGTAGAAGAAAAAATTATGACACGTACATGGAAGATACCCGTGTTATAACGCTCTCGCGCATAATGAGTTTTCAGGAAAACAACAAATCTGAAACACCATACCTATATTTTACTCAAATAATGATTTAATACGGACCAAAATTTTAGCCACCGTATACAAAATATACAAAATAGGGGACACTTCACAAATTTCAGATGAAAATATTTAAAGAAAAATTAAAAAAAAATATTATATATTATATTTATAAATTGATCTGACAGTGACGACGGTTAAATATAAAAAAAAAAAATAATCAATTAAATATAAAATATTTATAAATAATAATAATAATAGCTGCTGTAATTGTACTATTTTACGATTAAAAAATAACTTACTTAATAAGCACCGTAAATGTATTGTGATATCGACAATAAAGAGTAATAGTTTTTATTAAAATCTGAATTCTTATTCATTTGTTATATTACTTTGGAGAGAATTTGGATAAATCATCGAAATATAATTTTTGTATAATCTTTTTGGTAGAATGCTCCCTTCACTTTATTCGGGGGAATCTTATGAACTTACTTAGCTGAGGGATTGATCTTCTCCTCGTTAGTACCGATAAGTGCAGCAACCCCGAAATAAGTATGTAATTTGTACACACAGCAGTAGTAAAGTTATATTTCCATTCGTAAATATAAGATACTGCACTTCCGACAAACTATATCTACGGCGGAGAGCTATTTACAAAATATATACGATATGATGTATATATTCAACGTCGAATGATTTTATTTTCCAGACCTTCGATTCCGCACACGCCCATCTCTCCTCCGATGCCGACGGAAATCGGATGAAGACGATCGACGGTGACCGCACCGCAACTATACACACAATCGTCCGTTGATTGTCGTGCGGCGGCTTGTAGATAATATAATATATTATATAATGTTCACTCGGCGGCGGCCACGTGAATGGTCCTCAAATTATCGTTTCACAAACTACGCGCACGCGACCCAAACGTTTCGCGGAAAGAGCGGCGCACGCGACACCGCTCCGGCGGAAAATCGCTGCGCGCCGCCGGAAATATGCGCTCGTTAGCCCGGCGATTGTTTTTCCCGGTCGGAGGAGGAGGCCAATAACCCGGGGGGGCTTTGAGTATACACGTATATATCATAATGTGAATGTGAGTGTGTGTGTGTGTGCAAATATGGCATAATAACGAAGTTACTATTTTTGAAATTCCAAAATCCTCCCGCAGGCGGTACAAGAATGACGAACAGACGACTGCGTCGAGGTTACGGGTGACACGAAACATCTACGGATTCTCCTCGGGTTTTTGTCGTCTACAACTGGCATCATCGATCGGATAAGACCATATCGGTTTCCAGTTGCCACAGCGTATGGTGACATTTTTGGATTAAACCCGATCGGTCCTGGCAAATTTGAATTTCGGAAATGTAAAACTGACGCGTACACTATCAAAAAGGTCACCTGTTTCCGTTTAACAGATAATAATGTGGGAGTAAAACTTTCGGGCCAAACGTTCATATTTGCATGTTACATAATAAAATATGTTATAATAACATGATATTATATTATCATAAGCGCATTCCAAGTAGTAGCATTAACAGTTACATGAATAATTTACATTTTGATATTTCGAGAAAAAAAAAAGTACTTTTTAAAAATATCTAAAATATTCCTGTTCAAACGAAAAACAATAAAAAAAAAATATTCATGCATTAGTAAATATATTATTTTTTTTTTTACGTCACTTATTTAAACAAACAAAGAATATTTAGATTTAGAGTGAAGTGCAGTGGAATAACCATATTGATTCTAAAATGACTATGCGAGTTCATTTTTTATTTATATACAATATTACTTATATTTATATATATATATAATATTTATGTAGACATGTGTACTTTTTATTTTTCTATGTATATGTACGTCTAAAACATTAAATCGTTATTCTCAAAAATCATCGTATGTGACATAGATTATAAAAATAATTAGATTGTACATCTTACCCTTAAATTAATATGAGCGGTTATTGATAATATTTTATCCATGATACAGCGGATAGTGTCAAACTTCCAATTATATTAAAAACTGAAGAATAAAAGATTTGAAAGATAATTAATAAATCTAGAACAACAAAAAAATTATAATATAGTATTATATACTATTTAAAAATGAATGGGTTGAATTCCATTTTAAGGTTATTATGAAATTATTTTGTCTAAATACGTAGCAATCATTAAAAATTCGCGTTAACTTTCCACAGAGGTCAGTCCATTGGAATTTTCACCCTTTTGTCTCTCAAATAAAGAGCTTTCAAGTTTTTAGTTTTTTAAGCAACCGTTTATTCGTATTTTGTAATAATAATATTGTTCACATTCGTCGAATAAATATTGTTATAAAAATACCTCTAGTTATTTTTTTTTTATAATATTTAGTGTTTTTTTTATTTTTCCCATTTTTCATTAGTTGCATTTATGAGAAAAAGAATAATGTGCATGTAATACCTACTATGTCTGAAAACAAGATAAAAAATCTCTCGTAAAAATGTAATAACTATAAAATCGGTTAGTATAATATAATATTGAGATATATTGTTTTATTACACGGAGTGCCTTATGCTAATAAGGCACTCATTATTCAATTTAAGTATTAAGTTTTTGAAAATGTTTAAATCGGTACAAAAATATTATATTTTTACTGTTAAATATTTTTATTCTGATGAAATATAAATTATACATTTTTTATTTCTTATAATTACCAAGCCAAATATTATTCACAGTAATTCGATTAATAAAAATCAATTTTTTACTCCTCTGATCTCGTAACTCGTAAACTGCTCATCCTAAATTCGATGAAAATGCATGTTGGCATAAAAAAGTAAAATAATTAAAAATTTTAAGGGTCAAAAATATTATTGTCTTAAAAAATCGTTTTCTAATAACTCGAAATTATTTACAATGAAAATATTTTCGAAAACAATAATAATTATTGTTTTAATAATTAATAGTTTCTGGAATAATAATTCGAGCTATGACATCAAATGCATCTCCCAGTATGGTTTCCGATTGTATTATAATGATTTTATGTACGGCCATTCGCTCGGGATACGAATGTATTTAAAATATCTGCACCCGTGCGCGGTGCCCATTATAGCGATTAATCAAGTGGTTGTTTCGAATTTATTATTTATGGTCGTGCCGAAATAAACATCATTTAATAATGACGACACGAATAAGCGATTTCGTGCAGTGCGCATCACACAGAAAACGAATTCACGTCCGCGCATAGTCGCACAGTCCCTCGTCGCGGTGTCAAATTGATCGTAAAAAATTCGACGACGATTATTCGCGATCCGGGCAATGAAACATTAAAATAAATAAAATCACACTGCGTTAAAATATTCGGCTGCGAGGGTCGTGGTAAGTTTGTTACGTTAGTCGAGACATTGCGGCGTCGGGACAGTTATAAGGCTCTAGCGGCCCTCGACGTGTTCGACGTGGTCGTTATGTGTGTGTGTGTGTGTGTGTGTGTGCGAGTACGATTCTCGTTCACACGATTTGCCGGAGACCCTTCGAAATAATTCGAAAAGACCCCCATGCGCACGACCAGAAAAAAAGAAATTCTCTTATTTATATTTTCTCACTATACGTATATAATATTATTATTATATACGATTTAGAGATACCGTCGTCATCGTCGGCCTAATGATTGTCACGCGTCATTACCCGCGACGCTGCCGCGGCGGCGGAATACGCGGGAATGAAATTATTATTATTATTATTATTATTATTTTCGAAGGTCGTTATACTTTTCGTCTTCGTTTTAATTTATATGAATTTCTACATTGTGACCGTCGCGACTGATATAATAATATTTTCACGTCCGAACACCCGTCACCGGGTTAGATGTCATATAGCTCGCGTGTTGTAGTAAACATATTATATTATACTACAACATAATATTACGTATATAATACCTAAGCGACTGTCGTACATACGCAGCGTTCATTTTTCACGTCACCCGCGGGGTCGCGCCGTATTATTATCGGCGATGTACGAAGAAAAGAACAGTCATCGCGGGAGGCATACAATATTAATAATATTATGTTATACGACTACACGAGTGCGTGTTTAAACAAGACCATAATAATATGTAAAGGCATAGTTAGGTACCTATAATTGAATAGTTGTCTGTCGGGTCGTCGAATCGTTAGTCCGATACAAATTAGACGAGTCACGCAGATTCGATCTCCGTCGCGCGACGGTATATACTATCGTACCATATGAGTCTAGTCATAATATTAAAAAAAAAATGAATGTATTTCAGAATAATTCGCATACAACTGGAAGTTGATACAGACCTCAAGTACTTATATAATTATAAACGAAATTTCAAGAGTCAAACCTACTACTGCTAAAAAATGTATGCAAGGTCGGAGGTCACAAATATCTTTAAACTTTAAGTATTTCCATAAAAACAGCTTATACATAATTTCAAGGAATTTTCTTTACGAAAACACTTAAAGTTCACGATGTATTTATGAAAAGCTAATTTGTGTTACCTTTGACATGGAATTCATTTTTTAGCAGAAGTAGTGTCGATAGGAACTTTTGACATTGCATTTATTATGACGTAATACAGATCTGCAGTAATTTTCAACTCTATGCGAATAATTCTGAAATTAAATATTTATTTTAAGCAGCACCCCGAACTTGACGTGACGGTTCATCTCGCTAGTTGTTTGTACTATTTATTATCAAACAGCCACGAAACCGAGAACCTTTAAATAATATTATAGGCCGTATCTATTTTTTTCCAGTAAAAAGGTACCATTTAGTTCCACTGTCCATTTTAATTCATCATCTGCATAAGAAAATGTTAGAATATACAATAATATTTCTCTCTATTATAGGAACAAAAACAATTGTAAAAATAGTTTCGTTAAATAATTACTAGGACAATAAAAATTAGAGTTATATAGTACTGTTTATTTATACATGTGGTCATTGGGAAGAGGGCAGTGAAAACTCACCTGTTTTATGTGAAGGAAAACAGAATCTAATTTTTGGAGAAAAATGGTGCCGCCCTTAATGCATACGAGTAATAATACTGTTTATATCATACAGTACAAGTAATAGATACATGCAGGTGAAATTCGATCGAAGACGATGAGCACATATAATAATCCACCCGCCTCTTCGATCATATTACGCACCCGCCGTATTCAAAATTCACGGATCACGTCCACCCCTTTCAGGTGCCAATCATTTCGATCCGCATGAACCAGTCGTGCTTAGCGAATTAGTTAACCCCATGTTCTATCGTGTAGAGCCACCCCACTTGTGCACTTCGTTCGTTAAACCCATCCTCAGAAATTATTCCCATCACAGTTTACACAAAACCGGTTCAACCCTCTCGGGCATTTGGGTTCTTCCGTTTTACACCTTTTTTCCCGTCCGTGAAAACAAAAAACTTTTCGTTATTACAAGTGGTATATACGATGTATCAAATCGGTACGTTTTTTTCAGTTTCATATTAAAGTAACATTATAATACTAACCTAACCTAGGGTGATTCGCCAAGTATGTTCACTCCCATTGTATTCTTTAATAATGCATTTTATATTCGAATTTTGATTTTTAGAGTTTTTAAATATAATCAAAGAACATATTATTTTAAAATGATTGTATTTGTGTTACTACTTCAGGTATGTCATGTATTGATACAAATTTTATGTATTTGAGACTATCAAAATTTAGAATTTTTATTCTATATTTCAGATAAAATATTCATCCCCGACATAATGGGTAATGTTATACTTTTATTGAATAAATAATTATAATCCTAAAATATTTAACCGATGAATGACATGAAATGATTTGTAATTTTAATCAAATGAATTTGCCGAATTTGGTATGCGTTATCCAGACGCGTATAATAATGACATTAAATATCACTAACATAGTAGCACGCATTACAATGTGCATACACTTTATTTACATTTTTGACTTGTTTTGTGTTTTATTGGTAATCAAAAACTCTCAAATCCGAAATGATTATTATTTGATAATAATTTAAAAATGAAATTACTGCGTAGTCACACGTTTTTCCTATGTGGGAATTCAATAATATGTAATTATAAATTGCCAATGTGCATGTAAATATTACTATATATTACTTTATATTGTACTGGTTATTGAACAAATTGAAAAGCAGTATAGCTATAATATAGACGTTTGAATGATATTATTGTGCAAAATGAAGAATAGTTTAAACAACACAATTTGTTTTATGATGTACGCATAATTTATTTTTAAATTAGAAAAAATTTAGTAATTATAAATGGTACATTTAACTGTATAGCTATACAGTCTTCAAGAAATTAACTCAAACTAATCATATTATAAGCTTATGATGAATATCATATTTATGTGCTATCATAAAACTACATCTCAATCAGAAAAATATTACAGAAAAAAATATAGCACACTTATACAATACATCAAATGTAACCGCACTGGCGTTGAAAAATAATCAAATGTATTAGTCACATAAAACAATCAAATACGACACTTTTAAATAATAGCTCATTTTTATCATTACTTTACCTATGTAAAAAAGAAAAAATATACTCAATTATGGCCAATGACTATAGTGCTCATTAGTAACAGTGAAGCTAATATTTTAATGAATGATAAAAATTTAAATAAAATAGTAATATTATTATTGACGACGAATCCGCCAATTTTTTTTTTTATGTTAGCACTTAAATTTTCTTACCAGTTATCCTTTGCTGTTACTTATTATAATTATAATAATATATTATAGACGTAATTAAAACGTTTGAATTGTTTGAAATGTCTTTAATGACATTTAAAATAATTTATTTAAATTTGAAAAAATACCTGTTATTACTATTAGTTCAATTCTAATAAAAAAATAATATGTTGTATTTTTTTATTTTTAAGAAATTATTTTTTAAATGTTTAATGTTTTAATTGAATTATTGTTAATAATTTAAAAAAAAATTAAATTGCTTTAAATGTATTTTAAAACATAAAAAATAATAATAATAATAATAATTAAAATAGATTAATCGTTTTAAACAAAATCAAAAAGCATAGTTTTAAACGATTAAAAATTGTATTTTGTTCAATTTTAAAAAAATCTGTTTTTTCCTACCCAGAATGTGTTTTACATTACATCAATTATTATAGGTATTGTATAATATATTATATATTTTTATTATAGTAATAATCTCTAGTCCAGACAACATCTTATACCCGATACACTCGTGATAAAACTTCATAAAGGTGAGGTTCCACATCCTCTATATGTAATAATAACAGTTATATATAATGTCTACTGAAATTTACGCAATTTAACACGCCGGATAAGCGTAGCACTTTCTCAATATCATCCAATGCTGCAGTGTTATAATACTCAACTTTTTGCAAGCGTGATAAAATGTATTGTCCGTATAATATTTAAAGGAACCTACGCCAACTGCCAACTGGTAATTATAATGTCCGTAATGAATGATAATAATAATAATAATAATAAAGTTGTTAAATTGCATAAATAATAATTATTAATATTATTTTTTTTTATTTATATAAATAATTTTCAATTAAATATGTCTTCATTAAGATAAAACTATATTCTCACGCAGAGAAAGTACATTTTTTTGCAATGATTTACCAACGCGTAATTTTATTCAGTTAACTTTTAAAACGGCAATAAAAATATACATCATCATAATATAATATATTATATATCTGTACTTATGGAGTACGGGGTATAAACTTTATTTCTTTTTAATGCAATTTTGTCGTTCTCACACTATAATATGTCTGCATAACACACTATACATAATATATTAAATGCGTCTTGTTTCAGAAGTCTCATTTTAAATTTTCCAATTATAAAAATTGTACTCATAACTTGTTGTTAACGTGTTTAAAGAAGAAAAAAGTTGTAGCTCCATTCCTTGCATTTTGCGCAAGAAATGGCGAAAGCACTGGCGCATTGTTTGTGATAATAATAGACGTAGCTGGCATACCTATACACACACAGCGTCAGCCCCGTCCGTCATACTCGGAACAGCTATATAGCTTCTTTGTAGATGAATATTGAGGGTGAGAAAGCAGACCTAAGCGATTGCTGCAGTGACGTAAAATGAATTCTTTGTTCGCTCGTCGGTGGCTCACAATGACCGAGTAAAATTTTCTTTCACTCATTATGCCATTCCCCGGGACCAAGACGTCCGCGCCGTTCTGCGAGATAGAAATATATTATTATATGAATATACGCTATTATGATAATAATATATAATATTACTATACATATAGTCGGGAGTTTTTAAAATTTACTATGATAATATTTCCAAGATCTTCTGTATAATAAATAATAAAAAAATTGCATTCATATTACTAAACATGCGGAGGGCAAAAAATTATTTATGATTTAAAAAGGTACATAATATTATGATCTAAGTATTATATTACTATATCATTGTGAAATATCTTAAAATCCCACTCTCGTCGTATAATTATTATTCTTCATTAGAATTGAAAAATACGACAACGCTTGTGACATATCGATAAATATTTTTAAATTAATATTTATTAAATCTAAATAAGGTCGACCGCTTATTATGCTTAATTATAGTTTATAATAACAGGATACATACAAAACATTCAAACGAATAGACATTTAATAATTAACGATTGATTGTTCTGGAAATATGTGTATTATAATCTAAGCGTACACCGAGTATAGTGGCGCAAGAATATTGTTACTGCTAATTGAATAAACTCGAAATATACACACTAAACAGGAACTAGGTTGGAAGCATTAAAATTGATACAAAAGTTGCAACACTAAACGGAATACATAACCAACAATTAGGAAGCAGTTTGTGAAAGGTCAGTACCTATGAATAAATATATATGTGTATAATACGTATTATGTATATTAGAGTGTAGCAGCATCTAGATAGCCGAATGACTATATATTAACAACATAAATATAGGAAAAAATAAATTTGTACGGCTTGATTGTCAAAAAAGTGAAAGAATAAACACAAGTTATAATGATATATCCATTTAATAATAATAATTAAATGCGAATTATTTACTAAAATGTAGAACAAGTAATGAGTAACAATTATTGTCACGGTAATATACTACGGTATATAGGTACCCATACTATTGCATGCACCGTGACTAGTATTCTAAATAAAATAGATTTCTATAAGTTCAACCTGTTACCAAAACACTTTTTAAAGGTTAAATAATTAAATTTCGTAAATAAAATTTAAAAAAAATAAATAAATAAAATATGTAGTTAGATAAATTAATCAGAAACTTGTATTCAAATTATCAACAAGTATATTCATTATTAAAATATAATTTTACGTCTTATTTTACGTCCAGTTTAAACGAATATTCGTCTTATAATATGCGTATATACAATATCAACTATTATATAAACTTGAATCGAACAAGTTTGATAATGCAAGTCATAAATGAATTGCATATTGCAAAAAAATGCAAATCATTGCATATTTTTTAAATTTTTAAGACGATATAATTTAATGCATATTTTAAGATTTTTATGTTTATGCAAATCCGGACTTTCAAAACTATTATTAAGACAAAATTAAAATTATTCAATAAATATGGCTTTGAACTGTTATCTACACAGTGAATAATAATAATACGTAGATTAACATTTAATTATTGTTAAATAAAATTTAATTATTATGTATTATTAATTAATATTATATTGTTATTGAAAAATATATACACATATATTATGTAAACATAACATACATAAATCATTGTAATTTCCTAACTATAATATAATGATTTACCCAATAATTTTAACTGGTCGATTTAAACGGTTTATACTTAAAGTAAATAGTAGTAAAATAAAATCATTGCGATCGTGCATTGGAGGTAAAAGATAAGCCTATAACGTATACCGAAAAAATAGTGCATATCGATATTCATTGATAATTCAATATATTTTGCTGAGGAAAACGATTTTTAAAAATATATATTTGTAATAATTATTAACGTCTAACAAACCGGGCGCACGTTATACTGCTGCATTATAGATAGACATGCGGAGGGCAGAAAAGTAAAAAAAAAAAATAACAATAAATAGATTTTCCGTGTAACTGCCTGGACTATATTATTCATGAGTGAATTCGCCAGATGTCACGGTATCGGCTTATCAATGATGCAACACGCTGCGACGCTCTTTGGCCGGAAAAACCGCAGCCATGATAGAGGTTCGGGTATATTCATGCATGCACGAGCTTTCGATATATTATTACGTGAACCAAATTCGGATTCGAATCGCCCTTGTCGCCCAAGTGCTTGGTGCAGGTGTTATTCGCAGTATAGCCATCATCTCGTCTGAAATGAGAAAATCTATGGCTGATCTTCGAATTTCCGGAAAAGCCCGATGGCGTGCGCGTCTAGTCCACAGAGACGTATACCTAAACTCGTATACAACAAAATATTACATCGAAATTTCATAAATGTAATTAATATTTACCCACAATGTCTACAACGCTGTTCTTTGTTTTGCTTTCCTTTGATATTATATATATATATAGGTATATATTGTTATGGAACATAGTGCGCGTTTCACTGATTTATAAGTTATAAACTTAAATTTTATTACGGAAATAATATTTTATTTGTATTTTGTTAACTATAATACGTACCTATCGTATATATATATTATGCGGTGGTTGTAGTGAAAACTTACTTATTATTGCGTACCGTGTTTTTAGTAATTGCCTCGCACTAACAGAAATGTAATTTAAGGTGAAAATAATAGTACAGTAAATCAGCTCGCAGTTTTTGCAATTATACTTTCGGAGTTGTGGTGGATTTATTGAAAAAGTTTACAACTTACTATTATACTAGATTTTAAGTAACAAAAACAAACTCTTTTCTGACGCAAAACCGCTGTTGAAAATTTAGACTGTGATTTTAACTATAAATTTCGTTTCGTTCTGATTCAAAGAAGTTTTAAAATAACAATTTGAAAAAAAAAACTATTATTATTTACGTAGATATTTTTTAGGGATATTATTTTTTTTTCATTTTATGGAATTTAGGTGTTGGATGTTGTCAACATTTTTAAATGATTTCCAACCACGGAGTTCATCACTGCAATGGGAACATTTTTCACAACTAAAATAGAAACGAAAAAGGGTAAGATTGCGCGGCATCATTAGAGACGGGGAAAGAATAGATTAGGCGAGAGCTGAAGTCGAACCATTTATCACAGGACTCTATTGTGCGTAAATATATATATTATAGACTAGCTATTTATATACCAAATATATAAATGTGTGTGCGTGTGTGTGTGTGTATGTGTGTGTGTGAGTGTGTATGTGTTCAGATAATTTATGATGTATCGAAGAATTTCGATTTTTTTTCACATGAACGGTTAGCAGAATTTGGTCGTAAGTAATATTCATGCGTCAGATTTACGAATTGATAATGCTCGTTGACGAAGAGATGTAGTTAATCGCGTTATTATCGAAGATGCGGCATAGGTATTTATAACAATATTGTACAAGGTAATTCATCAAACATGCTCACCTATTTTTTCTTTAAATAATGAACTTTTTCACATTATTTTGATTTTGTGAATTTTCAAAAATACTTATTAAGGTCATATTTTTATATTTTAAGGTTTTTATTATACCTTAGGAATGTGATTGAAGATTCGAACAGTTTTTCAAAATATTAGAGCCCGTTCATTGCTGAAAATTATTAAGTGGATAATTATTTTAAAAATTGTATTATAACATTATAGGCATAATATTTGATTTAGTAATTTATTATTAAACTTGTTTTAAAATCTTAATTAAATATGAATTACTAAAATGTCCAAATCCTCATATTCTCCATATATCTTTCATCCTGTTTCCGTGGGATACCTATTATCCTAAATACGCAAAGTTAAATAATTTAAAAACTACATACTGATTTTATTTGAACATTTTCAGAAATAGGTATTCTTCCATTAAATGATAAAAAATAAAAATGGGAGGGGTACTCATTTAAAAAACGCAAGTTTTCCCCATAGGACACTCTTCAAGTAGTACGGAAAACTCAAGAACATGAAATGACAAGGACTTAGAGTAGTATATAAGTAGTATAGGTAAATTTAAAAATAGAAAATATCAGATTTTGTATAACTGTAGTATTAGAGAAATAAACGAACTGAGCATTTTTGAATCATTCTGTATACAAAAGAGTCGAACAAACACGCGGTTTCATATTCGCGGGATCTTAACACGGTACGCAGACATGACAAGGGCACCGGCCTGTAGGTTCCTATAACACAACGACATATGATAATATATTCTTGAACCAAAGAAAGAACGGTCGTAATATTCGTTGGATACGGTCTCGAGTCAGAGCTGAAAAAAATTAAGAGAACATCTTGACGTGCTGACAGGTGACCCGCAGACGCGTGGTTTTCGGCCGTATTGTGCTAATAACGCGCGTACAAATATGTATACACAAGGCATGTAAAAGAGAGCAGATACCACCGTCACTGCGTTTTGTCCCTGTTCAGAAAAAAAAACATTTGCGAACAATCGTTTTTACTTCCATTCAATTGCGCCGTTTTCGTGCGTAGGTAGACCAAATACAATTATTATTATTATTATTATTATTATTGTATGATTATGATTATGATTGTATGATTATGATTATGATTGTGCTATCCCTGTGGCGCGATGACACTTGAATGGCACGTCAAGAACTCGCCCTCGTCCCACATATAATAATAATATAATAATACTACAATAATAATATTATTCCGTTCTCTTAAAAACCACACGATGTGCGTTTCGGCGGGACAATGGATCGCCGCTGCACCGAGACAACAGGGCGCGCTGTTTGCAGGACTTGGCCGACGAAACGAGCGTAACTTGACACCTGTGAAGTAGGTAGGTTAGGTTAGGACTGTAGTAGCAGCAGCAGCAGGACACGGCTTGGGGAAGACCGGTTGCGATCCTGCAGTAACCGTATACCGCACACGTGTGTGACCGAAATAAAATATTTAATTCAAATAACAAGACGTCGAAACCAGAGCTGCGGCGCACGATAACAATAATAATAATAATAATATAATGGGATAATAATAATTAAAATGTTGTAAAAGAATCTTTTTATTTTCTCGGAGGCATTATACTCGCGAGACGCAGGAAAACGATTACTCACTATAATACATATATAGGTAATAATGAATATACGATATACGTGAGATACCCATCGATGTCGTTGTTGCTTCGCCGCAGCCTATATAACTTCCCCCTTTCGACAAAGTTTTATAGTTTGCAATAAGAAAACCGTCGGCATATTATAATTTAAGCGAGCGTCATCGCTATCCCGCATAGTCGTGTAAACGTTGGTAACACTTACACATTATTATTTTATATTTATCGGGAAAAAAAGCGTTAATGGTAATTACTATAAACACACACACACACATATATATATATATAGCATATATAACTTACTGTGTGCAAAAATGGCTATGTTATTGTCCGAAGGTCGTTATTATTATATTTTTTTGACTATTTAAGAATAAAAAAAAATTGATGTGCATTTATTTGACGCAATAACGCAAGAGGATAATATAATATAATATTTTTTTTTTTCATTATAAAGAACGCCAAGAATGTAGGTATTATGAAATTTAAAAATAAATGCATGTACTTACTTGAAAAAGCAATATTGTATTTGGCTTTTATTTATTTATTGTGCTCCAATGAATTCGTGTTTCTTCGAACTCTCCAGCCATAACAATAATATGGATAATCAACTAATGAAAATAGAGTTTCCTCTTAAAGTAAAAAAAAAAAAGGAAATATTTTAAAGGTTTCCTAACAGAAAGATGTTGGTAGGTATATATTTAGTTTTCATATAAATTGAAATTGAACATTATATTAGGATTTCGAAGAATGTCAAACGCTCGTGGTATCCACTAAGTAAAATTGTATTTAATTCACTAACTGTTAAATAATAATAATAATAATAATAATAATAACAATATAAATGTAATACACTTTTTTTAAATCATGGTAACTGTTCTCTTTCAATAAAGGCATGAATAAAAAAAGACTATTGGTAAAGTTATTTTGACTTATGGAACTTTTTTTTTGTAAGCCGTTTGCTTTTTGAATAATTAATAACTCTATAAATAGCATTATGAGTTATAACTTATAACTCTAAAACAAATGTATATAGGTATATAATATTATTTATCTATTTTTCATAATACTGTTAAAAACATGTCGATTTGACCTGACAATTACAATTTTTATTTTAAACACAAAAGGAAAATATTGTAGACAGCAATAAGTGTTATTGAGCACGCAGCTCGGGCGCGTAATTCGTTTGAACTTAATATTATTGTGAACGACACGAGTGCAATTATGGTTGTCTATCCAATTTTTATTTTATTTATTTTTGCCAATGTTTACACGCGATTGTAAAATCAAAATTTTCCGTTAATGTGACCGGTAAAACTACCTGTGGGCTGTAAAGACGTTTTGGTTTAATTCGATGAAAAATATTAATTATTATTATTATACATATTGTCTTAGTTTTTTTTTTAAGTAATAGCTCTATCATTAGTTGATTATAGGTATATAGAAAATAAATAGGCACAAAAAACCTTAAAATAAAAAAAATTAATTTTGTTAATTAGTAAATTAATCAAATACATAGAAATGAATTAACGATATATTAATTTTATTAATATCGACATAATTTAAAATTATATTAAAATTATATACACAAATGATTTTATATTTAATGAATCTTAATAATAATAATAATAATAAAAAAAACAGAATGTCTTAACTATATAATTTAATTTTTTTTCTTAATTTAGTTATATAATATAATGATATTTTATATATAATTCTAGGTACCTTCCTTTTTATATTGTTATGATAATCTAATGAATTGTATTACAACATACAAACAAACATAACATTTTAAGCCTATTTGTAATTTTTGTTTTGTTTTTATCATTATCATTTTTAGTACTTAATTAAATAAACATAATATCGATAAATCAAATTGGTTGAATATTGAAAGTTTAAGTTGATACGTATTTATTTTTTACTGGTTAACTTTATAAAACTATAATAATTATTATCGAACATAATAAAATAAAATTCGTTACGTCGCACTGCAGTAGTTACCGTTAAAATTATTTTAGGTTTATGCTAACATTATTTTTATGGTAACTAGAGACATCATTATCATTTTCGGAATAATATTATAATATAAACTATTGATTTTGTATCAAACGTATAAAAGAAAAATTACGACTTCAATATTGTTATTTTGGTTTACCCTTACTATTATTATATTCGCAGACCATGCGTAATAATTGATCGGTTTATTAATCAGCCCAAATGACCGATAAAGTTGTCTGGATATCATTTGTTTAAACTTGTTTAACTTTTAGATTGGACTTTTTAACTTTTCCCAATGAAAGGGTTATTAATTATTATTATACGTCTACAGCAATAATAATAAAATATTACGACTTTAATGGAGAATTATTTTTTATGTTATACAACGATAATCATGGAAATTATTATCGTTTTGGATATTTAGTTTATAAACCAAAGTCAGTTGTTTAAAAAATGATTGGCTTTCCAGAGATTTATTATTGTATTAATCGTAATGCATGGAAAATAAAAATATTTGTATTGTTATTCCTGGAATTCATGGACATACACTCGACGCATATTCATGGTCGTTTTTTTACCTGATCACATTATTTAACAATAAGTTATCAATATAAATAATAATATAACTAATGAAAATTCCGTAAATATGACACGAATCGTTTTACGATCTCGTGGAAATTCTCCTGGACTTTTTTTTTAAATTCCAGTGCGCACCAACACTCAAACACAATAATAAATGTCCTGTAAATCATCACGTTTTTAAGTACCTCTTGCCACCAATAACGCGTTGTGTATATAAGTATCCCGCACTAGTGCAGCACCATAAATCATTTAAAGTAAAAAAACGTGGTTATAAAAAAGGGTAGCCGACAAAAAATTATTATAATATATATATATATATATTTATATTTTAGTGTCTAGTTATTTCAATATGCCCGAGTTCATTTTAAACAAGCTTGTATAGTTTTTATAGTCCCTCGCTATGTAGGCGGTCCCGTTTCCTTCGTCTAAAATGACATATGTCGAATGAGATGACTTCCTACTTGAATGACAATAACTATAATTTATCATATACATATTAAAAGGGTTTTAATAGCGCTGCATAATAATGTAGTTTACGTAAAGGTTTTAAAATACTAAAAGAAAATTATTACACTAAGGAGAAATAAATTTAATCGTAAAAAGTGCCTACCTATATTTAGTATTTAATTAGCCGAGTACCCGACTCTTTCAAATGTATGAGAGTCGCTTTTTAAAACACAATCTTATTTTTACATATCGCATCTGTAAAATATGCGTAAAACTTAATAAAAATATTAATAATAATAAAAAACGATAAAAACGAATGTGCATTTATGTTTGCTTAATAAACACATCATAATTGAGTAAAGGGTTTATAGGAAACGGGCCATTTTGTTGCATCACAAGATAAATTAAATATCTAATTAAAAAAATAATTAAAAAAATAATTTTTATTCTTAAATCGACCCAAACTGTTTGTTTTAATTTAATATAAATATATACTTTAAGTGCATAAAATAGTTATACATTATTTTTCTGCTGTTTTATTTTATTTTTATTTTGTTGTATCATGTAAGACGTATTTGGGTTAGTGATTTTTCGAAATTTTAGCAGGAAAACAAAGCAAATCGAATCGAATCTGAAGTCGAAATATCCACGCAACGACTTCATAAGTTAAAAGGCACCACAAGAGCACTCGACGTTCCTCGGTGTTTTCCATCTCTCGAGAATCTGTCGATTACGAGTGTTTGGTTTGCACAATGAATTCAAACGGCGGGGACTAGTGTTATTTTCTCATTTATTTTCGTTTACCGATTACGGACGGCCGCGCAATCGTCATCGCTGTACGTGATTCCTTCAAACAATCGTCCGACGCCCAAATACAATGATGAACAAAAATAACGCGTATCGTGTACGTATATCACATGTTATTATAACACAATAATAATAATGTGTATATTATGAATTGACCAACCGTCGTACAAATAATTGTTATTTCTTTTGGGTTCGGAGGGTCGCGTATATACAATAACAGACGCGCGCGCGTAATTTCAAAATATAATGAAATTTGCACGGTAGGCAGCCGCCGACCACTATAATAACTACTGCAGGGACGGACGAACAGTTTTTTTTTTTGTTTCATCAGCAATATTACAGAAAGCAATATCAAAATGAAAAAATTATTAATTTTCGATACAACTGCACAAGTTATATTATCATCATGACTACACGTTATTATACCCATTATCGCGGAGACCTATTATCCTCGATACACAAAAAAAATTGCTTTTTTCGAATTTTTATTGTGATACCTCAATGTTTTCCGAAGAATCGTCCGTTGAATAATTTACACAAAAAAAAAGGCTTACCATTTCAAAAATAGAAGTTTGTTTATTCGTGGAACACTTCGTAAGTAGTACAAAATATCTCAAGAATTTTATAGCACGGTCTTTAAGAATATTTAAAAATTCCAAAACTAATAATTGAAGAATAAATGGGAATGCGCATGTTCGGTGAATCACCTTGTATATTATATTTATGTATACATAATTATTATGATGGTGTTTATTATAACCTTAAAAGATTTTTTGTAAATATACACGTATTTTCATATTAATTTATTTGCATCTTTAAATATAATTTAATAGAACTAGTTTTCTTATACAGAGTGTCTTCAGTTAATTATATTGTTATATTGTTGTTGTTTTTTTTTTAAATTTCAAACAACAGTTCAGTCATTAAAATGTTAGATCGTATAATATGATACTATGGAATTAAGATGTATAAGTTTTAATCAGAAAGATACTTTTACTAGCAACCACATAAATTATTTATTTATTATTATTTTTTTTTTCGAGTCAACATTATGAACCTTTTTTCAATATTCATAATCATTATATTAAACCGTCCTATGTATAAATGTAACGGACAAGAGTTGTTATAAATCATTTTTATTATAATAGCTAAAAATACATATAATTGACCTTGGTTGAAAAAACTTACGTTCATATATACTATTATATTATATACATACTATGTACAATATATTATAACATAATACATAATATTATGCGTGTGCGTGTGTGTTTGTTCACATAACCGGTGTTACGAAATTGCTGTGTAAACCGCGATGTTACAATTCCGAATGGGAAAACAACAACGAACTGCAGAGATATTATTATTAAGACTCCGGTCGTAGACTTAACGGTCGAGAAACACGTACACGTATATTATGATAAAATAATAATTTCACGAGTCATTCGAAACAAATATTTTTGGAACCGGCAACGAAAATAATAATAATAAATATAACTGCACGAGAGGATTGAAAAAAAAAAACGATTCGCACCGAAAACACACGCGATCAAAAATTGAATTCTAACGCGAACTTATTTATAATAAATCTATGTGTTGTATGCTCAAAAAGATCTTGCGATCTTATTTTTGAAACACGTATCGGTGAATTTTGTCAAAATGCCTTTCAATAACGGGACCGAAGATATCAAAATTCTGATGCTAAAGGCCACGATAAAAAATTTCCTAGTAAAAATCCAAAATATTATAACAAACATTTTTTTTTCTCAACTTTTGTTCGATGATTTTATCAAAAATACAATTATAAAGAGGAAAATTAGGGTGTTCTGATAGAAGTACAAACTTTTAATCATTATAGTTTTTACATTATTACCCACTCTCTTCCCTAGTTAGTGGTTCTGGTTTATTATGAAAAAAGAAAAGAGTTTACGTAATGCCGATAACTTCTTCGCAATAAAATTTAAAAATATATATTGGACTTTTATATATTGTTAATTATACCTACACGTCATGCAATTTAGTTATAATATTTAATTAAAATAATTTAAAACAAACGTGTACAATTTAGATGAAAAATTAATTAATCTACTAAAAATATTTAAGGATAATAAATTAAGGTAATGTATAATTGAATACAGAATCAATTCATTTTAGATTTTCAATATTCTTAATAGCTATTATGTAATAGTATGCTGTAACCTTGTCCCTTACAAACTTGTAAAAATAAAATTGGTGGATAAATAAATACATTTTAGTCAAGAATTTTCCTAAACTACTCTTCATATCCATAGTTGATATGCCAGTATGATACATCATTTTATGAATAATATAGTGGCGCACTGGCACTCGCAGTAATATATTATGTATATAAACAGAATTGTAAATTTTTACATATTGATGAATTCAAAATAAATGATTATATTATACAAATTGTATTCTAGTTATATCAACGTACAATATTTTATTTTGTATATCTTAGACTTTAGTTTATACTTCGTAAATATACGTAAATTCATGGTTTTATTCGTTAATTTTTTTTAATTTCATATCGGGAGTGAGTAAAAAAAATTGAATTTGTAATTTATACTAATATCTATCCGATAGATTCTATCGTATAATAAATATTTTATTACTCAATATATTATTTATAAATTCTTTCAAAAAATATTTTATTTTTTTTTTCACAATAAACTCTTGAAATTGTAGTAGTTTATGCATATTATTATTTATTTTGTTAGTAGGTGCGTGTCAAGTCATAAACATACTTGTGAATTTATTTTATTTACCTTTTTTTTTATTTTCGGCGCATATTTACCGATATTTGAGTGCATCAGTGTATGTGTATTTCCTGGTTTTTTAGTGAATTAAATTCACAAACTTCAAAATAAATAACAATGCCGATTTAACGCTGCCCCTAAGCTCTTCGTCGCCCGCCAGATACGGCTTCTATATTATACATAGCACACATGTATGCCATATAATATATAATTCTCGTACAAATATTTATACGATGTACATACACATACATACGTCACGTTGACGAAGTATTTGTGGGTTCGTTGCAGAAGCGTACTCCGCGCGTCAATATCTTTTAGACGTTTAAGTGGCGACGAGACGCGAATTCGTAGAGATTCCGTCTCGTATCAGACGTTTTGCGCGGGAAGGGTTGACAGATGTGTAGACGTTGAAACCCGTCAGAGCTATCGAATGCGATGACGGCGTATAATAATATATATAATAATATAATATATAAGGTATATATATAATACCACATACACTCACACACCAAAAAATGCATTCACATAATATTATTATATAGACGACGCGATTTCCGACATACGCGATTTTTCAGTCGAGGGGTTGGGAAATGAAAAAAATAATTCACGCTTTTTATCCTTGGCATCTCTGCCGCACTGCAAAAACGAGCATTTTCACTACGCATCGCGACAGGAGCTGGTCCCGCACAATAATATCTTTTCAGTTCGACGAAAATACTGAATAAGACCATATTATAATGACATTACTTATAGTTTGTAATACTATAGACTATTGCCCGATATTGTTCGGGGAAAAATTGAAAAAAATATAAGATCTGGACTATTTACGTGTACGTCGGTTTTGGTGTATCTATCTCAGTGAACGAGCAAATCGGCGTTGGCGTACTTCGATTTGTGAACTAATTACATAATTGAGATGGGCGACCGCCTGTGATGGACTGTTTTTTTCCATGGTAGGTATATTCCCGGACGTAATAATTACTTTCAACGTTTTTCTGCAGATTGCTTTAAGAATGAATATCTGAAATTTTCGTCCGAATTGGTCTGGTAGTTTTTTAGTATATAAGTCGCAAGCATAAATTCATTTTTATATATAAATAGAGATAGATTATAAGATATATCTTTTATTTCTGTAACCAACAACGTTTACAATTATCGTGATCCAAAACGTAATTCCTACATAAACTATACCCGATAGAAACCTTTGTATATAAGTCGAAAAATTAATCTATAAAAACACTCACCGAGTCTCGATAATAGAAATACGTGTGCAACATTTGGTACCTATTTAACAATAACTGGTTCCAGAGATTAGTGAGTACTAACAAAAGTACAATCGTTTTTTTTTTTTTTTTTTTAATTATACATAATAATATTTAATGTGTACCTGCGCGTGCACAAGTATGCTACACTATAACACCGACCATTTGGGTTTCGGTTAATCCACGCAATCGTCGTGACGACAATTTTTGTTACTCCACCTAGAGTTGCAGTGTAACAATATTATAATAGCAGGTGCTCACGGTTTACCGATGTGTACATACCTAGCACACTGTAGGTATATGCGATATATTAAAATAGCTGCCTGCGCGTGTGCGCTCAGTGCATTTTCCAATCTATTATGCACATTATATTAACACATGCGTAGGTATAATGAATTATATATATAGGTTCGCGCCTTGTATGTTTTGAATTTTTTCGCGTCGACGGTATTTATATATACGTATACAGGGTATTTCTGCGACAACGTCACCCATATGGATGAAGAGCGAAATGAACACAAAAATTGTTATCCCCTCCAAGGTGAATTCAAAAACGAATACTGCAGGATATCCCACTAGCGAAATTTTCACGGCAATACTGATGATAATAATATGCGTAGCATTATTACCTGCTGAGTCTACCCGCCGATAACTCCGTCAGCACTATATCGCCGTTGCGAGTTTGTATCGATAAATATGTGTCCATCTGTATTTATACGTCACAGTGCCTATTGACATATATCATGTTAGGTTAGCGTTAAATACATATTATTATTATATCTATAACAATAACACAAACAATAACAACACTAATTTTCAAGGGTCACTTCACCGAGCGTGTGCGTTTGTCCTAACGGTGACACTATCGTTGTAGAAACAGCATCCTGTATATTATATGCGCCACACCCTCCGGGAGTTTTGCGCTATATTTGTCCTGTGAAAAGATAGTCTTGTTTCATGTTCTCCGAGTGTTGTACTCACGCAAATATATCGTACGCCCGATGTAAGTACACAATATATGACAATATATAGATTAGGTTATGTATACGTGTGTACGAGACGAGAGCTAAACGATTGAACCGTGACCAATAACGCGTTACCTACGACATTATAGCACTTTTAACATCATAGCCATATTATGCTATAATAATGTATGCACAGAAATACGCCTTTAAATCGTAGAGCACCTACTTGAACTACTTACGGTAAAATGTCGCGTTTTAATAGGTCGATTCGACTATTTAAAAAATATATTATTTAGACGCGCACAAACAGTGTTTGTAAAGAAAAATAGAAATTTGCAAGTAATTTTGCCGGTGACCTGAGGTCTGTAGTCATCGTTTACACAGTTATTTTTTCGATATTAAAGTATAAGATATCAATACAATGTGTAATACTGATATATTACTGTGTATTACCAAATAAGGCGCACAGGTAGTTAGAAATCCAGAAAAATATTGATTTTTTTGTCATTGGTGTCTGCCGTCTCGACGTTAACGAGTTCACCGTTAAAGTAATCGAATACTTGATATTCAAATAAATAGATACTCATTTTGGTGCATATTATAAGATACAAACGCTATTTTTTACTACCAACTACCTGGGATGGTATAAATTACAAATTTTTATTTTTGGTGTAAATTATAAATTCTCGAGCCAATACGACTCGCAACAAAACGAGCTTAGAATATTATAATATCATCTTAAAACCTGATCAGAATGCAATTTTTAGCTACAGGTGTCAGGTCGTTGCAATTTTAAAATATATTGTTCCGTGAGAAAACTGCAACATAACGAGGAGCGAAGAAATGAATCATTACATAAACCGCATGTACATATAATGCATATAATACATAATATTATAATAACCGGTGGCGTTATTACAATATTATTACGTCGCCATATTATCACAACAAGCTGTATTTTAAATTTTAATCCGACCTGTTTTCGGGGGCGTCTTCGGCGCGTGCGAAAATATTTCGTAAAATATCACATATAACACGTATAATACGAAATCGCATTGGAGGAAATGTAAAAAAGCGACAGACCGTGCACCAATCGAACACCGAATTCATACGTTTCAACCGGTTGTTGTGCCGATGTCTTTACGCTGTCTACGTTTTTTATAATATTATTACAATTAATTTAAACAGCATAATCGCCGCCAGACATTACCACAGACGTCTGGTAAAACGACGAACGATATTATTATAAAACAACTCTTGGGTTGTGAGATTCGTTACAAAAACAAAACGAAAAAAATCAAAAATATTTACGTTATTCGTGTTTTAGTTTTTTTATCGTCTCTTCGTTCGACCCAAATACCTCTGCCGCTTAATAATATAATACGGTTTACTCGGGTCAGTGTCGTCGTCGAGAAAAGTATATTATTTTGTGTGTGCGATAATAACTATAGACTACCGTCGACGTAAAAATGCACACATACAACACCTATTAGTATTATTAAAGTAATATGCATTTGTACAACCGTTTATAATAAATTACTGTTACAATGAGAACGTATAAAAAAATTTAAAAAAACGTTACGAGCTCTCCACTCGATACTTTAATAATATTATAATTGTTAATACGCCGCCGCCGTAGTAGTAGCTATTATAACACGATGTTATACTACACACGTCGATGAATGAATCGCATAGATTCTGTAGTAGTAGGTGTGTAATAACATAGTAAAGTTGTAGTGAGATTAGAAAGAGAGAATATAATACGACTCCGCCGCGCCGTATGTGTAAATAGCAGTGTATTCGATATCGTATATTTTAGTGTTGGGCATAAAGTTGAATAACTCGGAAAGTCTGTGACGTGTTCGTGGGTATAGACAAGTACATATATAATAATAATAATAATAATATTATATTGTACGCACAGCGTGTTGTGCGTGTGCGCGTGGCTGCCGTTGCACAACCCAAGACGACGTACCTACTACTTATTTATTTATTTTTTCATAATAAATAAAATACATACATTATATATATATATATATTAATTGCATTCAATTATAATATAATATGTACTCGTAACAGATCGGTATAATTGTGAGTTATTTATTTATTTTTTATTTTTATATTGACGATTGACGACAACCGATAGGACACGGGTAAAAGTTACGCGATCGCTTTTTTTCCAGCGACCAATCGCCGTCGCCGCAAACGCGGTATAGCCTATTATTACCTGGTTTGTTACAAGGTTTTCGATTTTCACATTAAAACGTTATACTTTTCAAAACGGTAACCGTTTTAGACTAACCTATATAATTTGAACAAGGGTATCGCGGAGATGTGGTTATTATTAAATCAGTGTTCTATTTCAACGTGTCTAATGCCGACTAATAATAGGTTATAAATTATGAGAATATTGTAAACATGTTATTTGAGAATCTGTAACGAAAATACGCGTTGCTAATGTCCAATTAAAATACAAAACTTTTAAATGTATACTTAAAAGTGAACTTCGTTGAGTTTTTTTCAAATTGTTACGCTTAGACATTTGTGAGGAATCGACAATAAACCAATTATTTTTCTCCAACTGTCTTAAACAAATATTTAAATCTAAAAGTTTGATTATTTTTTCATGTTATACTAATATATATATATATATATATGTACAATAAACAATAAACAAAAAAATAGTAGATATAAACCAAACCAATATAATAACAAATAATCGATTTATTTTTAACTGTGCTACGCTGATTTATTATTCTAAAATCTTATGTATATACGAGTATATTATATACATTAAATAAAAACTGAAAATACTTCAGCATTTATCATAATGGTTTCGTGAATTTGTGAAGCCGCGATCGTAAAATAAAGAAATAAGCTGAATGATCGAATTCGTAATGACATCTTATAAAAACGGATAACATACGTCATCTGAATTTGATTGACATGTCATGCCATATTATTTTTGATTTAGTATAATATATTAACGACAAAAGTTTTTAAGCTATTATTTTAGTAGTATTTAATGTTTAAATATTTTGGGGATAATGGGAAATGTACACTAGTATTACTATACGCTATTATATCCAAAAACAACATAAAAGTTCAGAAAATTAACATAAAATATTTGTGTTTATATAAACAACAATTTTTCAAATGAACAATACAATTTTTTAGAGTTGTATGGAAATCAGTTACATTTATTATGTACAATGCTCTTTCAGACACACTTGTTTATTTTAAAATATCATATACTATTTTTTACATTTAATATGACTAAAAAAATAAATAAATGAAAAATGTTAACCGCATTACACAATAAGTTATAAAGACGCTATACACTTATACGTCTCATTACTCCCGTAAACACAATATATATTACTAACACAGACAATATTATTATAATAGGCAAAGCGATATATTTTCCCCGCGCGTACTTTATATTATAAGATTGTAGCTACCCTATATAACTTACAATTCAAATCAGTAATAATTTCAATTTAGAAATATTTTCAGAAAATAACTTTTTAAGACATTATTAAAATTTGTAATCATTTAATTTAAAATCCAAGCGAAAAAATTGAAAATTCATGTATTTTTTTTTTGTAATATTAGAGTAAGTACCGTGTAATAAAATATTGTTAATATTTAAAAGAAGCTAATAATACGTATGTCGCTTAGAGATTAATAAAAAGGAAATAATTCGATTTTAGAAAGATTAAAAAAATTCGATTTTATTATGTTTTTCTATTATTAAAATTAATGACCTTTATTGCCTATACTTATACAAATGAAAACAATAATTATTGTTGTCTTATACATTATTTAATGATATATTTTTAGTTATTAGGAATCAAAATCTATTAATAAATATATTTTATTATTTAGTGAAACATAAACAAACATCTAACCTTGGTCGGTCGGTTCAATAAACTTCAAGGGGCTGTATGTTGGGGACCCCTGATTTACACAAAAAACAAAAAATATATGGGAAAGAACATTTTAGATCTGTCCCGCATGCTTCGTCTTAGAAAAATCATCAGCTGGAGATGAACATTCGTTGTTGATTCAGGACTCCCTCGGGTATATGGGCATGTGGGTAACAATGTAAAAAAAAAAAAATATCACCACCCGGACGATCGCGCGGAAACCGGTTCGCAACTTACACGGACCATTGGCCACGCAGAATCGACGGATCCCGCGCGCGTTATCTTCCCGTACAATATTATAAGGGTTTGAATGATGTCTTCATTGTCGGTTTTCGACACACAACATTGTGTCGTCCGACCTTTGTCTCCGGACGAGGGGTGGCCAAGAGTTCACAACACTGCGGGAAAACGCGGGCCGAGTGAGCACATGGCTCCACTCTCGATGATACTACGGTGGGTAATACTTCCGTAATAATACGCGGTGCGTCTAATCCCGAGCACCTACCGTACCCAACTAACCTAACCGTATAAATGAAACACTATAAAAGGAGCATAATATTATATTATTGTAGGTAGGTAGGTACTCATAAAATATCATAAACAATGATCCATTTAAGTGTAAACACTCGTTATTTTCAAAAGTTTTAAGTTTTTTTAATAGTAAATATTTTTTGTTTATACAATCATATTAATAATATATAATACTTCAAAACAACAATAATAATGAAAAAAATTCACTTTTTATCGTTATAATTGTTTATACTTTTTCGAATGTTAAAAAAAATATAAATATATATAATTTCATATTCTAAAATATTTATAGAAGCATTTCGAAAATTTCAAACGAGTATAGTTATTTAGCTAAATTTATTTAAGGTTGTAGTGTGACAATGGTCACCGCGAAAATATGGTACACTACTCAACTCTTCCAACTACTTTATAAAACCTATAAATAAATAAATTTTACTAAAAATTCGATTTATATGCATTGAATACTCTAGAAAATATTCTGCATAGGAATGTAAAATTAAAAATGTATGGGCTCATTCAAAAAAGTAAAAATGTAAAAAAAATAGAATGATAAAAAATGTAAAAATATAATTTTATTTAACAATTTTACTTTAAAATTACATTAAATTATATAAACAAAATATATGCAAAAATTTAAATTGTTTCGAAATAATAGATAATTACATGAATCACTCTGCATAGAATAAGACGGTCTTATACTATGTTATACTTGTTTACTGACAATATTCCAAAGCATATTAATTAAAATCGCGTCTGTTTGGCAGCATTATAGGTATTATAATGATACATAATATGTTAAGTCTTCTTATGGGTGCGTTTAGAACTGTATACTCAAAGTCAACTAAACATGTTCAAATCCGATTTGACTCTATACTGACTAATTAACTACATCGCTGATATATTTTGCCAGTTTGAAGTTTATATTATTGTATATTTATATTCACGGTGAATCGGAAAATGTTTTTCATTCATTATAATTAACTTTCAACAACACTGCAGCTCACAAGACCATAATACATAATAAACTCATGCTACACTTTTAATGGTGTAGGTTTCGATTTTACTATTTTTTTTTTTTACCGCTTAACCATCGGTTGTACATTTAGCTTTCATATTTAATTAGCTGTATATGATATACAAACTACTTATTACAAAACGTTTGGTTTTAACTAAATAGCTTGATATTCATAAATTTAATATTCTCCATTTTACGATAGGTTCATAAAAATAATAGTTTAAAAAACTTTCATAATGATGGTTTTAATATTATATTTATATAGTAATTTTTAATTGAGTTGTTTTTATTGCGTATAAATATACAAGCGTTTACTCCATCTAGTATTTCAGTTTTTTACCAAGTACAGATACATATATATTGAGTAAAAACATTAAGAATTTCTTTTAAAGATATACATTAAAATATTAAATATTACCAACAAAATATATAAGTGCGCGTAAATATTATTAAATATAGCGATTTACTTTTTAATTAAACCTTAACATTAACATATTACTTTAATGTACTTGAAAAAATTAAAGCAATGTCGTCTGGTGTAAATAGACTACGTTTAGTTTAAATATCGTTAAAAAATAACTTAAAATATGTTAAAAAATATATTTTATGCTTAAATTCATAAAAAATAAAAAAAACTATGGAAAAAAATAAAAACACTTTACAAAACATAGAAACCATGTTGGTTAAACGACGTCTCGTCTCACTTCACTCACCTTGACGCTCTGAATTATTAGTGTTATTATAAATCTAAAAGCATTGATAAATCATGGTATTTGAAAAACGTGAGGAGATTTCGATTTACTAAAGTGGTTATAAGGCATTTGAAAAATGTTAAGTATTCATAAAAATAATTTATGAGAAAATATTTGTAAAATGTATTAAATACAGTAACGAATATAATTACAAGTAACCTTGTACTATTAATAATGTTAAAATAAAATAATTTGAAATTACCAATTTTATCAACTTTATTAACTTAACCTAACCCAACCTATAACAATATACATATAGGTATTATTGATTTTAATGAAATACTATACTAACTTGATTATTTTTTTAAAACACATATAAATCGAATCAACATAAAATTGAAATATATTCAGAATACTGCCAAAGACGTATTTAGAGAGAAGGCGATTGCTCCAGGTGGAACTTTTTAAATTAATATTCAATATATTAAATCAATATTTGCAGCCATATATTATGTATATAAATATAATATAAAATTATTATTACGATCCTAGCTAGTTTTCTAATAGATATTAATTCATTTCTGCTAAATAATATTGGCTTATCGAACATTGAATAATAAATGCATGTTTATTATTTGAATTCGTTTTTTTATTTAGTTATAGTACATAATATACAATGTTGATTTTTATTTACCGACTTTAAATAAAATCTTTAATATACGTTAGATTAAGTTATTTTGGCTCTTAGCTATATATAAACGCCTTTTTAATTCGCATTTAGGCTAATGCGCGTTAATTATTTACGATTGATAACATTTCGAATTGACTCTAATGCGCTTAATATTAAAAATTGTATATAAACGTGACAAAAGTTGACATTCAAAAAGAGGGGTGGAAAAAATTAGCATTATAATGTGAATACTTTAAATAAATGCCTGCAGATTTGTTAGTTTGCTATGTCCTAGTATAGGTACATAACGCATAAGTATATAAGTACACCGTCCGGCAGAAAATATAATAATAATATATTATGCTTTAGCGTTTAGTGTAACAATCACTTTCGACTAGTTTTTTTTAATATAATATTATTAGTATGGTGTTATGAGTATATAGTATTCTCCAAACTCCAGGTAAATAAAGTTAGTAATAATAATGTACTTTTTTCTCTGACAAAACTGATGTACCCTAGCCAAACTTCAACTGTATATTCGATTGATAATTTTTTTTCGGTAAAGATTGACTTACGATTAATATTTATTATAGGTGGTATGAATGGTTCACGGTTATGTTGTCAGTTATATTATCATGTCGTGTCCAAAAGTCGATCTCGGCCTAACTCGAGAAATCTTCTGGTATATTATGGTAAGTGAAATATATCATGATTACAACGGCTAATCGGAATACGATAAAAATTCATACGACACAACATATAATATTGGTGAGAAACTGGCTTTACCCACGAACAAGTAACCACAATATTTTCGTTGGTTAGTAAAAACGGTTGTCACAAATCGTTTCTTCCGCGTACTTTCATGCTGTCCAATTTTCAGCGATTTTCGATCAAACCATATCGTATTTTCGATGTGTTGTGCGCAGTGTATAACGGTATTCCGGCTAAACGAGTCTTGTGCGATGAATACATAATACAGGTAAAGTATACATTTGCGAGCTTTGTCACTGCCAGTTTCCTGAGTATGTCATTTATATTTGATGCCTTGTCCTAGGACATCTCTGTGGACATTATTTATAAATTATAATATAATAATTGTATTGGCGTGGAAACAGCATGGTAAGCATAAACATATACGTATGAAAAATCCAACAAAAAAAAATCTTGATAAAATAGTCACGTTATGGTTAATCCTTAAATGCTATAAAAAAATATTTAAAAAACAGTTATATTCAAACTTCACATTTCTAAAAATTATAATCTGAATAAATTTATAATTTAAGAAAACAAATGGGTTTAGCTTGTTTAAACAACTACTGTATAATATATATAGTGAATATAGTAAGTGTAATAAGTGAACCAGAGACGTATTTTTGTTCTATAGATGTGATAAAAGAATGAAGAACTAAAGCGTAATTTTGTTTTATACATCCATGTTTATTAATTTTTACTGTCGAAAATTTATATTTATAATGTTAGGTTTGGGAGGGGAGAAATGGGGTGAAATATTACTCCTCAATATTGCAGTCAAATTATGCATATAGACGAAATACGTTCTAGTTATTATCGCGGAGGACTTCACTCATCCGATCCGATTTTGATGGGAAACAAACATTGGTGGTGATGTGCATTATAGGGTGTTACTATGGTGACAATCACTAAAGCGAATAACACTACAGTGCCCGAAATATATAATATTGATACATCAACGTCACATTAAAATAATTAATAAAAATGATTAAAATCATAAATAAATATGTACTTTAATTTTTTTTTCAAATAAAATAATCTAAGTACTGGTCTTGGAAAACAAAGCGTTGTTATAAAATATTATTAATGTGAGCACGAGTATACCGCATAGATGGTCAATATCAGATCGAACGTGTTTCCCACCTGCAACAATCGACAAAACTACGTCGTTTTAAACAGTTTTTTCCTACATGCAAATAAACTCTATAGGTTATTATTGGTCATTTGGTCATACCATTATTGTACCTATTTATGGTAGTGCGTAATTTAATTTTGAAAACTCGTAACCATTAAAATGGATTTAAAAATAAAATGCGAACACCGGCGAGTTTCGCAACGTTTATGTTTTATATTATACCCAAATATTTTCTAATTCCACATGCCAAATTCCCAATGTATATATATTTATAATATGATAATATTGTTTTTTTAATACCTTCAATTTTATAATCCAGTGCCGATAACGCGTACAAAATAATAATAATAAAATATTATTAACTTGACGTAATCCGACATACATCCATCCAAATCGTTATAATACGAGATTTTTTTTTTAAATTTGTTTTTTAAACGTTTAATTTGTGTTTGGAGAAAGCATTCCCATACGTTTTATTAGTTTGTTTGCATTAAATAACGTTTTGGTGTTGTGTAACCGTTGCAGATGACTATTCATGAAGCGTATGTAATAATAATAAAATATATATCTTCCAATTAGGTAAATTAAAACAACATTTCAGAGATATTATATTATATAACGAAATTACTCATTTCAACGGAAATGTATTATTTAAAACACGAATTCCAATAATTTATAGCTATAGAACAGTAATAATAATTATTATTATATAGGTACACGATTATTGCATAACCGTGCACAATACCAATACATTATATTGTTATCGACCGAAAAAAACTCGAGTTTATTGGTTTATAGGAACCAGCACGACTCTTTGAATATATTTGTGACGTTATTGATAGTTTTAGATGAAAACAAATTAATAGAGCCAAATATACCTATATAAACATCAGTGTGACTTAGTGACTTCAACGTTAAGCAGAAGGACCGCGAGTGTTTAAACGAGGTGGTGGTCTGCATACATTGATTACTGGAGACTTCAGTTTAATACGTGACACAATAATAATAAACGTGAAATACGCCGCGTATAAACACTGCTGACATTGAATTGAGTCCCGCAAATACTTTTGGGTTATCGAAGTTGAGTCCTGGCCAATATTGTTAGGTTGTTGTGTAGGAGTTGAGTCCTTTCAACCTATTATTGATTGCTGAAATTGTTTTTAATAATAATAATAACAATTATGTTTTTAAAATAATAATAATTATGTGTAATATAATAATGTTAATAATTAAATAGAGGCTGGTAAAAATTTAAACAATACAGATTTCAAAAAGTCAAATCTCCAAATTTGCTTATTTATATATATTTTGTTTGTCCGGTCCCGTAAAAATTTTTCTTTTTCCAATGTTTCTTTACATGGTCTCTTTACTTTGCTTTTTAATTTTATATATTTATAAGATTGTATTCCCAGAAGAGTTTCCACAAGAATAAAAATATTTGAATGTCCCGAATGAAAAAAAAACATTTAATTTTGAATGAATTTTACTGTGTAGGTATAGTTATGACATTTCATGGACTCAATTCAAACACATAAGAGTAGCATGAACTCAATTCAATATCACCGATAAACATGAGTTTTTCGACGGTTGCGATAGGTACGCATGGCCCGACTGCTCGTCTCTCTTGGAAAAAAAATAATTTGTTTGACTTGGAATCTACCCGGGTAACGTAAATCCGACCGCGATCGTGTACTATTGTTATTATAATAAACACCGATAACCGCGGCGTAGCCTCAAACACTTTGCGCTCGCATTGTGCGTGCGTATAAAATAGTTCTTTAATTGACTCGGCGTCGTCGTACCCCGCGATGATGTGTATAATATATAGGCGTCGCCCGGCGATTTTCTTCGCACGAATTCCGAAACGTATTATTGTTGTAACTCATTTTTTTTGGGGGTCAATTTTACCAGCCGCCGTTGCGGTTTTTGCACCGATCACACACGCCGCACAATAGGTCGGCAGGTATAGGTACACGCGGAATACTCCCCTAAGACGAGCACCCGAGAGGTATACCCGCGAACAATACAATATAATATACACCCGATATAACAATAATATGATATTATGTATACATTTTGTACACCCGTATAATACACGTCCGGCTTTGCTGCAGCTGATGCTTTTACCGCGGTTAATACGCAAAACCGACTCACAGTGTACACACTGCACTCGCTCCACAGTTCTCTTCCTTGAGTAAGTACACCGGTACATAGACTCGCACACATATATTTGTATTAGGCTTGAGCGTGTATGTACTATATATATATATATATAGTGTTCTCTAATGTGGGCAAGACACGTTTTTTCGTGAAAAAAATATATACGCGCGCAATATATACCTATATATATATAGGTGAATACTATGGCAATACTGCGGGCGCTTACGGCGTTCCACGGAGAGCATTGTTGCACGCGTCTGACTTTGACACCAGCGCGGTGGCGCATACGACGTTTGCGCAACCAATTGTCGACCAATATAACCCAAATATAATCCAATATAACCCCTCGGAACACGACTTTTCTTTCACTCGAACAAAAGACACACGCATATATAAATATATTATCGTGCACTACGCAGTCGCATATAAAATGTACAATACTGCAGAAATAAGTCACACGCGCGAGTGTGTGTGTGTGCGCGTCGTATCTGCACTGATATTGCGCGATAGCCGACGACGTTTGCGAGATGATTGTCTCGCATACGATATTATTATAATATGTCGTCGGACTTGGGGAAGCAGCAGCAGCAGCAGCAGAGGAGAAAAGTTTCGCTGCCGTTATTATCATTATTGTTGTAAATCGAATTCGGATAAATCGCGAATATTGCGAGAGCTTATAAAGGGCCCCGCTAACAGTCGGCACCGCGACCTCGCACAAAGGTCCGTGCGCGCAACACAGCATTTTATGCAGGGCACGCCTATTATAGAAACGTTTCATGCCGTTTGTCTATGTAGGTACGCGGAGATATAATATATAGCGCATGCGGCTAGTGTTGCTTATTTTTCAAACTCTCATTCGACGTATACGGCACTATAATAATATTATTATACGGTGGTGATCCTCACGACAACGGACGATAGACGGTGCCTTATACATATAGTTAAGGTCCATATAAACGCGTATATACTGTCGGAATGCTGCAGGACCGAGCATAGTAATAATAACATAATATATCGTACAATGTTAAACCATATAGGCATAACATACGTATTATATAGACGCCCTATATAGCGATAGCACTCTACTTTTACTTATTGTAATTATTATTGCATTGAATATTGATGACACGGCACCAGCAGATATATTTAATTTGAATGTTATACTCGTATTTTATCCGATATTATCAATAGTATTTGAATTAATTTATAATATTTAATACACCTTTGTTGTAGCTATCCTTATTTATCCTTATTATTGTATCTTAATACGATACTATTTTTTATCAGTTGCTATAACGACTATACATCGGTAGAATTTTACTTTATTTTATGACTTTCAATAATAATACGAGTATTTAACACTATACAATACATAATACAAACAAATATTTTTAATTTTCATAATTATTACTTAACAGTTATTACCACTTAGGTATTCAGTTGATTTTAGAACTTAAATTAGGTAGAGGTATCTTATATTATTACATCATTATAATAACACCATAATACTTTAACAGTTGTGACTGTACAGTACCTACACCTTACATATACTATACGCATCGTTATACCAGGACATAAATTAAGTTATTAATCCCATAAAATCGAAAACGATTATTATTATTATTATTATTATACCTGTATAATAACATATAGTTGCCCACTAAAAAGCTAAAATAGTGATCAGTGCAGAAATTGTTTTTGTAGTTTTCGTTTCTATGTCTGTAGTAAGATCATGATCTTATGTTGCAACATTATACAATTGTCAATAAAACAAAAATCGGCATCACTCATATCACTCACATCGATCGGCTTGTAATAAGATAATAATAATATATTACAGATAAATCATATCGTAATGTAGACGGCAGATTCACGCAATAAGCAGACTCGATAACTATTTTTTCGAAAAAAAACCGTTTTGAAACAGACGATGAGTTTGTTGGAAAGTGGGCGTGGATCAACGAACGAATCGTAAAAATATTTTATAATTTGCAAAACGCTGATTCACAAACGTTTTGAACGAATGTGCTTTATTTTATTAATTAATATTCAACTTTTATCCGAACCCTCCGCACATAATATTATAATATTGTCATTATATTAGCAGATAAATATATTTGTCGAAAACCGTTGTGGCATTTGGAAGAATGCAAAATGTTCGCGATAAACGAAACACGATAATCCGGTTTTTGACGTAGCTCTTTATCAGAAAAATTTATAATAATAATACTTTTAGTAATAATATGCAATGTACGTCATAATAATAAATTACACACACACACACACACACACATATTTATATACAGAGTGATTCACCAAGCACGCTAACCCCCATTTTTTTAATTTAATAATGAATTTATTCAAATCATGAATTATACAATTTTTAAATTTACTTAAATACCATATTTTTAAATTCTTGAGATTTTTTATCTTAATGGAGTGTCCTGTAGCGATACAAAAGTCCGGTTTTCTAATAATAATTTACTTTTTTAGTGTTCATTATTAAGCAAATAATTTTCTTTTTTTTTTAAATAACCGACGTACTTTATTCAAATCTCAAATGTGCAGTATTCAGTTAATATAACGTTTATAATAAGGAGATAATAGTCCTAAAAGTTGTTTTACTAAAATATAAAATAAGTGTAGTATATTATTGAATTTAGTGCTTATTAAATTTAATATGTTGATGGTTTAATATTGATATATTATACAGTTTTAACATCACCTTAGTCTCCGTATTGTCTACACCCATTATAATGGTACTATTATCATAAACGTATAATTAATACAATTAACCGATAAACTAAACGTTTAAAATGATGAGAATTTCAAAACATTGTCTTAAAATATATTTGCGTAGACTGCGATATTAAAAAAAAATAGGGTGAACGTGATTGGTTAATTACCCTGTATAGTAGTTATATTGAATATATTTTATTTAAAAATACATCTCGACATTCACGTACTTATACGGCGTATGTGTAAACGACGACGATAAAATATTATTTTAAACTGGTGTCCGACCGTAATAATAATAATAATAATAATAATATAACGACGATATTATAATATCATTATCGTCGGGACTTTACGGCGGGGACTCGGGTGTTAGTTGCGAATGTTTGTGTCCGTCTTGTCCACCTGTAACTTCATTACAATAATATGATTATGTGTATTACGAGTGTAATGATTATTATTCGCCCACACGTACTGAACCTACGTATTTACAACACTGTTGGTGTAATTTATCTGTACACAATTATTACGCTTAACGTGTGGGTATTAAAATATGTCTAACGAGCATTCAAAAGCCGTTGACGTGGTGACGACGTCGATGTTAATAATATCATGTATATTTGGTCGTCTCAGTCTCATAGTTATATTGAAATATCACAGGAGAAAAATAATTCGTGATCTCAGTTTTGACTTTGATAGTTATAGAGAAATTTACTTGGACGTATTAAAAATAACAACACTATATGGTCATACCAAGAATAGGTATATACCATAAACATTATTATGGATGGATACGCGTGTGATTACACCTAATGGGTTTTTATGAAATTTTAATGGCTTTATATTAAAATATTATTATGCCGTCGTTTATGTCAACAAGTATTGTTATAGTCGTTATAGTAATGTTATTGAAAGTGTTAAACAAATTAAATTTTTAAAACAAACAACATAATAGTTAACGATAAAAATGTACGCGTTTTATTAGGTATAATATATTATTAAAAAAACATGTCAGTGAAACTCAGAATAAAAAAGTTCAAATTATCAAGATAAATGTGCTGCAAACTAATATTATTTAGTTATTTATGATTTCAGAAAACCGTCAAACTTTCTAAAAATTATAAATTTTTTTTTAATTTTGGCATACTTACTTATTTTTACCGATCAGGTTAGATTACACATAGTAGATAATACGAAACAAAGTTCTATACGAAAACCGCTGTTTTTTCAACACATTTTAAAAACAATATAATATTAAATTTACATGCTTAACTTAGAAAATATTTATTAGTGCTGTGAATTGAGTTTTAACCAAAATTTGTCTTACATCACTTGTCTAGTGCACACACTAAATTGTGTTTTGTATACTTTCACATATTTTTGAGCATGTTAAGAAAATATAAAATAATATTTTTTAACATTTTAAATATTTTACAATATTTTGGAAATCAAATATTATTTAATGTTGGCAAAAACAACGGCATAAAAAAACCTTTGGATATTAAATAAAAGTATAGAAAGGCACGAACAAGTAGTTGAGACAAATTAACCTGCAGTATGCGTATTTACGTGATTAATACTTGCATACACTGACCGTTTTGATGACTTTCGTTTTCCATCAGGTGTTATGGCGCAAGTACTATCACTGATGACAAGTTTGAATCTTACTCGTTTTTGACTCGAATGGATTATATTTCGTCTGACCACTGTGCATTGGCAATACGTGAAATCGATTTCAAATAGTATGCCGTCCAACGAAATCGAAAAAAATTTAATACTTACCCATAATTTGTGTCGTCTTATGAAATACGGTAACCGGTACTACCGTGTGTGAACGGGAGACGAAGCGTCGATCTTGGACCGCATTACTACTATAAAGGTATAATATATATATCCACTATCACTGCGTTCCGTGTGGTCCGTGTTGAGAACTTTTTTGTTGTTCACCAAATAAAAAAAAAAATTGTTGTTTACGTTAAACGATTTCACTAGTAATTTATATAATCATCTAACCATAAGCTGAAGTAGTCGACTATATTTTCAACTGATGGGTAGATTATGGTTACGTTTCGTTTTTCAACCCTCATCGCTATAAAGTGATTTACAAATGAATTATGTTTTAGCTCACGAAAAATCGAATATTTTATTGTTTAATTCTGTATTATTTTTTATTTTATTGATTTAACATATTACAACGCTTAAATTTATTTTTATAACGATTACCAATCTTGACAATATTAGATTTGCGTGTCGGGTTTTAAGCGTTAGTTCAATCTGTATCCTGTTTTTTTTTTGCATAAAAAAATATATTCTTAATTATTAAGAATTGGTAAAAAATTAATTATTTGTAATACATATTTCAACTGAAGCAAAACGGAAAATTATTGAACGACAGATAAATTTTGACTCGGGTGAATTCGGGTATATTTGGTATATTGTAATTATTATATACGTAATATACTTTTTACACACTATTCAGTCATCGAGTTATAAAAAATATTCCACCTCAAATCTTTTTGGGTTGGTCTTAAAGCCTCCCTTTCTTTGTTACATCAATGCTCGTGGTTTACACGGTACACGGTTACAGTGGAATTTATATAATACCTTGTGCGTGCGTTCGTGGTTTATACCGTACACTCATTAATGATGGCACTGTATCGTTTTAAATCTATGTACTTCCAGTATTATTTTCTATCTACCTGCAAACCACGTACAGTTCGTCCCAAAGCAGTGCCCAATAAATGACATTCAATGCGTCTTTTGCACCCCTAAACATTTCTACGCACTTGGCTATCGCCCATATCATCAACCCCTAACTACAGTGCTTTCCCTAGGCGTTGATTTCGTTTGCCCGATCGGGGAAAAGTTATTAATCGACTACGGTGTAGGTCACATCTCGTATAGCTGCTGCATGTCGTCAGTGATTTATTTACAATTGAATCGTAACAAAGTAAAAATGTCATAAAGCCCCGTTTCCGTGTATACAATATTATTTACGTCATCATTTTTTAACAAACGTTTTTAGGCAGAGCCAATTTTGTTCAGGTCTGATTCCAATAAAACACGTTAAAAATATTGTTTAGATAAAGTAGAAACTCAATATTGTTCTGAATATCGTCAAATCTTTTATGGAAACGAGTTTAAACAATAAATTGAACAGACGTCTAGAGAGAGGACAACAAAATGACAAAAGTCACGTCGAAAGTAACTAATGTAAAGTGTTTCCCATTAACACATACATATTATATACATCCAACAGTTACGTATAGATAATTATGTTGCTATACAGTAAAATAATTAAATGTTCACTTTTTAGTGATTTTAGCTTAATTTATCTATAATATACCTACCTATATAAAAAAAAAAAAACATAAATTGTAAATCTGTTATACTGTTATAGGATGTTTGATTTTATTTAAAAATATTTTATGTTATTTGCTTTTGGATTAAAAAAATTCGGTTACTTATATTATGTTTTACGACAATTTTATGTGTACAGTGTCGTGTGATGCAGTGGACAGAACGGCCTTCTATGGACGATTTATACTTATAATATAATTAACAAGCAAAATTAATTAAAACGAATGTATACCACAGCAAACGAGTTACGATAGTCAACAGATTCACAGCGGTATTACGTGAAATATAAAAGCGTAGTGTCCTAAAACCATCGTTACTTTTATTGCATAATAATATATAAGACCATGTGAGCGCGGCATACCTACTATTAGTTTTTGAAGGAAAAAATGTTTCAAATCTATATAATCTATATAACCCGTAGCAACGGATAATATAATGTAATATGATTATAGTAATTGATTTTCTTCGCGTATCTTGGCCCAAAAAAACTCGTTCGCAGGTCAACCACACATAATTTTAAAAAGATGCTTTCTTTTAAAAAATATAATATTATTAATGAATTATGTCTGGTGTATATCACATATACTGAACCTAACCTTATCCAACCGCAGGATATGTTATATAACATACAGGGTGCCTCCTGCCCAAATTTTAAGTATTGCTCAATCATTTAAATAAACAATATTTACATAAATCAACTAATTGGTTTTAATAAAAAAACATGAAGTCGAATAAAAACATTTTTTTTTCGACTCCGAATTTAAGTAATCCAAAAACTATTACGTATTTCTTAGAGTTACACAATACAGCTGACTTCTTGTATGTGCGGTCTACCAACAAATTATTAAAAGTCAAGACATAAGTATGCCAGTATGCGTTCTCATATATTATATATGTCGAGTAAAGTAAGTAAAATTGTATTATTAATAAACCGGTAGGCAGTAATATATCGGATTACACGGATATATGTGTACAACGCAATGAATTAAAAAAAACAATATTCATGATAAATGTCATCGTAAGATCAATAAAGCTAAACCACGAATATATTATAAGAGTTTTCCTAACATTAACTAATAATCTGTAGATATTATATTAATAACATTTTTCTTTCTCGATCTGTATTGCATTCATTATTGATGTGCTGATTTCATATATTCCATATAAAAATAGTTGTCTTTAATATTGTGCAGAGACGCATCGATATATTGAAGCTCGTTACATTATAATTTAGGCATCAACAATGTTGAGCAATATTACAGGAAAATTCATAGTAATCGTTGATCTCATATAATAATAATATATCTATCTAATACACTGTGGCCTACCACCTATATCCGGAATCGCACAAAAAAATATTAATTGTTGGGGAGGAGGTCATGATGTGTAATCGCCGGAAACCTACTCGGCGGGATACCCTCGACCCGTATAGCATATAATGCACGTACCTATACGCCTGAACCGAAATTTCCAATAATAGAGTTCGATTTTCCCTACACTATGTTTTCGTGGTGTGGTCCATATTTTTTTTCCTATAATTATAACCGTATACAACACGCAGATCACCGTGCCACAGTATATATTATTATGCGCATGTGTCTGTGTTTGAGCAGCGTAATAATAATAATTAATAACAACTGTTGTTTTGGTTAATTGTGAAATATGTTTCACACGAGTGATGGCGGTCGGCTGGCACCCCTTCGCCACGGCGTTATCTCATCGCGACTTGCATGTGTAATATTATTATCATTATTATGACGGGACGATCGTATAATATATATTATATCATAACACGTAAGTTGGTAAAAAATTATCAACGGGCGGCAATAATTATTGCGACGACTGTGTACACACGGCAGATATTAGCGTATCCGGCCATATACGACAGACGGTGTAGTTTTGATAATGATTGATAAATAGAGAGAGAGAGAGAGAGAGACTTGAGAGATACTACATATATATATATAGATTATTATATTGCCCGCGTGGCAGTCATAGTGGACGGTTCTATTTTCGGTCGTCGTTCAATTAGCCGCGCTTTTCCCTCCGGGGAGGATCGACGGGGGGAGCCATCTGCGAGTCCTCCCCGCCGACGGTCCTATCCGAGATTTATGGACCTGACGCGCTCGCGTCGTCTCTAAAAATGTCCTTTTGTTCATTATCGCGCCCGCGGGGGCGTAACGCGCACGATTTATGGACGCGACTGTTTTTCGGACGCACCCGCGATCGCACTCCACTCGTTTATCACGGCGACCGCGCGTTTATCGTGTAGGTACTACTACCACTATCCGTCATACCACATATATTGCGGCGCGTAGACATTATGGCGGAGTACAATCGGTGGCTACCACATAACAGATACCAATAAGCTGCACGAGTGCGTGTGTACGCGTTTTCGGTTGGCCGGTCGGACGCGATCGAGGACTGCAATCTGAGAGGGGGGTGGTAAAGTGTACGGCAAGTAAACAAGTTAACAAGTTTCAATTATCGTAATTACGAGGTCTCTCGTGGTATTGTGTGCGGCGAGTGTGTTATTGATTGATGTATAAAGCACACACACGCAGACCGTCATCGTCGACAAAGTTAACCGCCGTCGCGTGACCGCCGCCGACGTTTGACTCGCCCGCAGAGGGTCGCATCGTCTTCGTCGTACTCGACCGAAAACATCTGCGATGCCTCTCTACACGTCTCTGTACGGGCTGTGTCTATATTATATTATATTCGTCGTACGCACGCAGAATGTTTCGAAATTACCTGCAGCTATATAATATGTCCTTTTAACGGCCTTTTAGATTCTGTTCTAAGTACCATAAAAGGCCGATTGAAATTTAGACACCGCGCCGACGAGTAGTTTAATTATTGTAGTCATCCGATAAAATACAGAGCATTTAGTTTTCGAAGGCGATAATTTCTTCGATAATTTATTGCGTGCTTTCCAATGTTTATATAACACTAATGAGCATAATATAACAATGCGACAATGTATAGCCCGACTAGAACCGATAAGGTCAAAACTTACTTTAAACGAGTTCCAAACACCCACCCGTTATACACGTCCGCCTATAATCTATATTTATATTTTGCGTTTAGCAATTATTTTTCTTATTTAGAAAAAAGTCGATGAAAACGATTTGCACATAAATACATTCACAATACGTATACAACGAAGTTGTTTGTGACCGTTAGACCGTTAAGCTTTATACCGTTGCATACAGTTGTTGAGAATCTTTGAAATTAAATATATTTAAACGAAATATCGCTACGGAAAATCGATTTACTGTTATTGTATGTTTTTGGTTTTACGACGATTTCGTAAATAAATAAATAAAAAAGTCGTATTAGTATACATATATAGTTTAATAACATTTTATTCGGAACGTATACGAATAAGAAAGCTTTTAAAATTATTATTTATTTAATTTTTTTCGTTTTGGGAAAGTATTAAAAAAGTTAAGCCGCTTACGGTCAAAAACTTCAAATACCATCTATAAACTTTATTTATATATTTTTTACAAATATTATTCCTTTATACCGTATTAGCACAAAAAATTTGAGTTTTAAATTCTGTGTGAACATTACGCAGAATATGCGTATCTACTATATTTATATGGCTTTGCAACAATGATGAACATCCTACACGATTTTTCTCCTTTAGTTTTCGCTATCACTAATGACATTATGTATGGTCAATTCCGGTGTTTATAGTATGACTAGATTAGGTTAGATTCAAAGGTCCCTGTTCAAGGTCATTAACATTTTGAGTTAAGTACATCATAATGTTTACAAAAAAAATTTTACTAAATAATTTCTAATAAAAAAGGGGATTCTCGTCATTTAAAAAAAACAGTTGATTTTATCACCTAAAGACACTATACTTAAGTACTACAAATAATCTCGAAAATTTAAAAATATCATTTTTGTAGAATACCTAATAAGTATAATATATATGAAAATTCCAAAAAAAAAACAAAATTTTAATACATTTATTATTAAATGAAAAGAGAGGTGTGCGTGGTTTATCACGCTGTATACTAAGATAAAGCTATAATTTAAATCAGTGTTCGGCAACCAGCGGCCCGCGCTGCTTTGTATACGTTCTGCTCTAAATCTTAGAATGACATAATTTTTTCTATACATTTCAATATTTTAAAGTTTTGACAGTATTTTTTTTTTTCATAGTAAATAATTTAAGAATATAAAATGTTTAGATTTGTTCGGCCCGCGAACTCTTTTTAATTCGTGAATATGGGCAGAGAGCCCATAAAGGTGGCCGACCACTGATTTAAATCAATAAAAATACACATGTAAACAGCATTACGATACACGACGCGTATTTGCGAAACTGAAGATATTTTGATACATGTGCTGCGTATACACACATATATAACACACTTACATTATGTAATATATAAAGGTTATATTATACATAATGATAGATTGGTATATCTCCCGCAGTTTGATGAGAAAATGTATTTTTTTACTACAAACATTATCCGCGGAGATCGTCGAGACTCGGTGTTATTAAATTTTGGTATAATATTTAAACAATTTTTTGTAGAAACGTCACGTAACGTTGTAGCAGGTACACGCGTGCTGTTTTTGAAACCGTCTCTCTAAAATGTATCGGTGTCAGTGCGCGTGCGTATAGAAAAAACGCGCAGTAACCCCGAACACAAGCAAAAAGTAACGAAACAATAGTCCTCTGAGAGATTTGACAAACTATACGTTATAAATGCATATTACACTCGTCGTCCAATTATTTCGTTTTATGCGTCCCCGAGAGAGGTTTTGTACTGCCAACGAAAGCTCTTTAATCGCAGATGATAAATACGTCGAGAACCCGTACTTAAATGTAATATTATTACACAGAAATTGGATTATCGTTCTGCAATTACTACTCGTTATCTGTTACGATACAGCATCTTTACTCGAAATCATATGATTTGACAATTTTTTTTGTAATTTAAACATCGAATCTTTGTTTCGCAAAAACGTCTCATCCTTATTTATCTGAATTGTTTATCATTTCAAGTAGTGAAAAATGTATTATTGATGCAATTAGTATAAGTCGTACGTAAATACAAAACTTTTCTCGTATTAATATACGCTGTGATTAAAGGTAAAAAATATTGTTCTCGAAAAGTATTAATGTTTTTGGAAATATTTATTTTTAGATAATTTGAAGTAATTTCAAAACAAAAAATATTTTGAAAACAATTATTATAAAAATAATATACATTTAAGATTTAATATGTTTATGATAAATATATTCTAAGAGTTTCAATGCATAATAATCCAATTTAAAATGTGTTTTTAATTAGCTATAAATAAAGATTTTTGAGTTGAGTGAAGTGGAACCGGGCGTAAAATGTTATTACACTCGTGTAAACTTTAAATTCTTATAAGTTATTATATAATTATAAATTATTAATATTTTTTTTTGAAATGTTATGTATTATAATTTTTAGAAAAATATTTGGTTTTGGATTCTAAAATTAAAATGTATATGACCACAATCAAACCGTTTTCTCTACGCACGTTGTGGCTATATAGTATATATATTATATTCGTATAATGTACATTATAATGCATATATTTATGTATCTCACCTTCATGTAGTATTATTACTATGGTGACAACAATAATACCTAATTATTATGAAACCCTGAAACTTGTTGTTTTTATGTGACACTCAGAATAATAATATAATATTTAAACCAGAGAGACATGAGTTAAGTATACCAGATTTTACATAAACTTCATCATCACGTGTTACGTATTGAATCGTGTTGTGTCCTTAATAGGTCGCCCTGGAAACGTTTAAACAAGTCTAAATTCCATAATATTTTAATGAACTATAATGGTTTTATTTTTTTCCGAACGAAATTCGTTTATCGAATTCATGTATCGTAAACGTTGTGCCCTACGTTTATATATTATTAATATTATGGGTTATAAATGAGTTTTGTAATATAGTATTTATAGTGAAAAATCTGTGTGTCTGTTCTCAGCCTCCAAGAACTAAAAGTCGTAAATTTAGTGCACACTAAATGATTCAATGCTCAGTCGTTTTAAAATAATAATTGCATAAGTCTAGTGTAACATTTAACATTTTCTTACCAAATTCGACTTCAGATTAAAATCGTCATCATGACATAAAATAAAACCCAATCATTTTTAATTAGTCTGATTAATTTGATTGTAAGAATAATTCCGGAGAAGGGAGTTTTAATTGTTTTTAATCTATGCTCCAATAAGAACGGAAATCGTCAAACCGATTTATTTGAATGAACGCTATTACTTAATTTTATTCTCTCGCCGTTATATTTTATCAGTTCTCACACTGCTGTGTAACAATATTACATAAAGGTATTTAGGTTATACCTACGTACGAGATAAATGTTTAAAACTTAATTTATTTGAATTAAAAAAAACACGTCAACGTATGAATTATAGTTTTTTTATTTACATTATTTTTTAAAATAATACTAAAGATTTGTAAACGAATTCTATGAAGCATGAACTCATTTCATATTTAAAATTATTTCTAAAAATTGGAAATTCTGTTTTTATAAACCAATTTATACATCAATTTCTAAATTATTAATAAACATTGTATCTCGTTTTATTAATAACCTTATAATATTACATAATGTTAGGTTTATGCAATTTATATTAGTTTCAGTCGGGTGACTTTTTAATTATAATTATATTAAATTTAATTTATGGGACATTTTAATTAATACATAAATAATAAAATATATCATGGGTGGCGTTTTAATGAATAACACTCACAAAAGTAACATTTATCTAGAAATATTGGTCATCTTCACACCGATAAATCGAATAAAAATATTTTAAAATATTGTTTATATTTATCATTTGTTTTGTATTAAACAGTTTAAAACAAACAGATAGTATACAAAGTGAATAAAGTTTTATTCTCGCATCTAACCATCATATCAGAATAGTTGGTATCTAAATTATTATAGTATTATTACAAATTTAAAATAAATGACTACCATGTAAAAAAAAATATTTAATTCAAATAAAACATAAAACTTGCAATAGTACTTATCTATCTATACTCAGTACCCACTGTGTTTTTAATATTTTGTATCATTCACTATTCTTACTTTTTACACGATTACTACAATTTTAAAATAGCAGATACTACCAGAAATATCAAAAGCTGACTTTCTTAAAGTGTTTGCAACTAGTGAACTATAAGACATTTACAATTGATGGAGATAGCTATTCGACACTTTTAAAGCTTTTTAATGTTTGTAAAAGTTTCTACAGAAAATAAAATCATTGCAATGATTACCAAATCAACTGTAATTTTTTTCAGAATCTCAGGTACATTCAATTGTATTTAAAACTACTTATAAACATTATTATTTACACTGAAGTTTGTTTATTATTAAACTAATAGTATTTAAAGTTGTCGCTTCAAATAAATTATACAATTTTGTATATAAAGTTGTTTGTACGAAGTATCAACCTATGTATATTATTTATTTAGGTAATCGAAAACATAAATTACATATATAATGAGGTCAACCACGTAGAATTGTACTAATAAAAATATATTTAATGGTTTTGGTTTTAAAAAATATAATTCATATAATTTGAACGGATTAAGTATATTATAGTATTAACTATATAATATAAACGTACTTAATACATAATATGTATGCTAAAATGTAAAACGTGTTCGGATCAAGTAGTGTAGTAATATTGTTATCATAAACGAATAGTTTAAGCCTTCCAAAACTGGTACCTATCAAATTGTACAATTTTTAGAAGGATTAAAATATTTTTAAAGAATAAAATATAATAATATAATATAACTTTCTAAAAAACGTGGTTGATAGATTCGTAAAAAATTCGACCAGATATTCGCTACTCGCTACTATTACCTAACGTCTGATGGATTCGACCTAAGAGTTGTACTCGCAATTCGCGCATTAAGTATTTATAGGGTGATCTTGTCTCCGGACTATAAGCCCCCATCCTTTATATAATACATTTTGTCATTTTCTTCTATCCATCACTGAGCTCTATCGATTTTTACTTCACTATAATCATTACTGCTCTAGTAGCTTTAGTAGTTCTCATCACGCAGTGGTTGCGTCGTTGTATAATCGTATGTAAAAGGTAGTGATGCGAATCCAACACATACAGTTTGTTTTATATCATAGTTTTATTATGCAATTACATCGTCCAGACGTGAATTATAAAATCAAATTTTCCTAAGATTTGACACCAAATCTTTATAATAATAATATATTATGTACATAGAGAGAGAGAGAGAGGTATAAGCGTATAGCTATAAGACAATTCGCTGTCTACATAATATACCTAATACCTGTACATACTCTAATACGGTTATACCTTATACCCGACGGCGTCAATCAAGTGACCGGAAATTGTTTGTTTGAACGGTTTTAAATTTTAAGCCTCGCCATAGTAGAACAATAATATAATAACAGATATCTGCTACAGAAAACTCCAGACCGCCGAGCACTATTCGAGTTTTAACTTACTATATAGTAATATTAACGTATTTGAGAAATATGCGTTCGTTCGAAGTAACATATATTTTGTAACTGCGCGTTATATTATAGTATTACGCACGTTGGTCGTTTTTACAATGATATTATTACAATATAGGTCACACACACACACACATTATTATAATATTTATATAATCAACATGTGCGATGGCTAATAATAATAGAGAATCGTGTCCGTTAATCGTAAAAAAGAGTACACCTCACACAGTTAAATTATTATACTGTATGTATATCGTGTTCTTTTACGCGTAGATATAACCTACGTCGTTTCGACGGGCGACTCTAAATATGATACCGTAGCATAGGTACCGAATACGTGTATATATGTGTGTATAAATATGTGCCCACATAGCGTTTGTTCGTACTTTTTAATTAATAATAATATAATATAGCTGGCCGGTATGTCGTATATAATACTTGAACTGCAATAAACGTCGTGGAAACTTCGGGGCCGACCCTGTGCAGCACCGTTAATCGGGTCGTAAAAATTCCCCGAGCTCCGGCATTATTATTATTACGAGTATAACACTATAACATAAACAAAAAAATATGATATTAAATTACTATCACTTAAAGGTTTTCGCGCAACCGTTGGTCGTCGTCTCTCCGGCCATTGTCCACACGTGCAACGCGAAAATCAAAACACGAAGACTTAAAATGCTGACGGCACGAGAGACAGGTCCAAACAGACGAAAAGGGCCAAGGCTCGTCATTAGACTATAGGTGGTACACTGTACACGCGTTTATAATTCCTAATTTGTTTTTTCCCTCAAAGAAATTCAAAATATTTTAATTATTATATTTATTAAGTTTATTACGCAATTCGTAAATTATTATTATCTAACATAAAGCACAAAAGTACAAAGAACGCCGTAAATAGTTGTTTGCCCGTTAACAACACGAATAATAATCACAATATAATAGCCCCTTCGTGTTACACATAACTAAAAGATCTTTTCCGTTGTACCTATCACAAATGAATAATAATAATAATAATAATATGATATAAGAATACAAAAAACGGCCTTCGGCCTTTGACAATATTTTGAAATTCTGCAGCTCGCTCTCTTGAATAATTACAATATAACAATGTATATTTTTATTATTTTTTTTTTAACGACACACTTGTGCTGCACGACCGTGTAGGAAGAACGGACAGAGTAAAATACGAGATCACGTAGGTCGGTCTTAGCTCCTATTACAGAAGTGGTAAATGTCACAATCAATTATTATAATAATACAGTTTCTAGAAATGAATATTTCATAATATTGTGAATTTTCTACTCTGAGCTTTTCATCGTGTAATAAATAAAAATAAATAATCCACTCATCCCCTTCTAAAAATCTAAGTATTGATTATTTTGTGTTTATTTATTTTTCAAAACAACCTACTTGTATAAAAGCGTCATTATTTAAATACGTTTTTACAAAAATTCTCGCATTCTGAACAATACGTAGTAAATAAAAATCTTACCAAATTGTCAGGATCTATTTATAAAAACAAGTACCTAAATAATAATTGTACACTCCCGATAATTATGGTCACTGTGAAATGATACTTTGTCATTATTGTGTCACTGAGTATCATATATAATAATATATAGGATTATCAAGGTATTAATTCTGCACAAAAATATAATGAAACACTTAAACGCGGTCATAACATTGCATTATTTTAACATATAATGCAATAATATATTATGTATACAATATTGAATATAATATATTTTATCTGGACGTGAAAACATGTTGTAAGAAATTTCAATAAAATGGGTACCTAATCAAATGACAACTCCAAATGTGATTTATGGCCATTCCACGTCATACTTATAGCTGTAAATTTTAAAGTGACCACACCTGTAATATTATAACACACTATGGCTATACCGTCAATTTCCAATTGAAATTTTGTATTTGCGTTTCGCTACTCACAATATACGAGTTAATAAAAAATATTAAATTATGTATTTATACGCAACGCCATTGTATAATATAATATTGTGTATACGAGTCAATATAATATCGAACATAGGTTATTGCTTATAAGCATAGTATAAGTAAAAGTACACATATACCTATACTGGAATATACTTATTATAATACTATTATACTGCTTTTGTATTTAACAGCTCACATGCCTACCGCATGAATCTGCTGGACCGTCGGTCGTGCTGTGCAAATAATAATAATATAATAAAACACAAAGCGTTCGCGTATTGTTTATGTTAGCTGTATATTATATACTTTACATTGATCGATGCGTGACCGGATTTACTGGTACCTATAATAGGGTACGATACCGGACTGATAATACATTACACGATTATTTTACAAAATATTTCATGTAAGTACAACAAATCTCACGTCACGTATTATCGTAATCAATTATGTATTTTTGATCGTTTCTTGACGTTTATAATATTCAGTTAGGTAGTTGTTACATTGTTCGCACATTACGAACGCGATTATGAGTTTTACGTAAATCTGCAGTTTCACAATATTAAAGCCTCGCCAATGTATAGTTAACTTTGTCATATTGTTTAACTGTTATATTGTTTACATAATTATATCTTCGTGTAAATAGTTGTATTTCGACGACGAAATCTATTATAATATTATACCATACACCTAATATTATAATTATAGTTATAGTTGGCTGAGATAATAATATTCCATTACCGTGGTTACTACCCCGTGTTGTGTTTTGTTTTTCGTCATCACTAGTCGTAAAATGTGTTGTAGATAAGATTTCTCGTCATTAAAAAAATTAAAAATAACAATAAAACACTTGACTGCCGTTTCCTCGGCGTGAAACAAACAGTGTGTGTTTTAAAAATATAATATTTAATTTTGACAGGGGGGGGGCTCTTATTTAATAAATTTTACCACAGAAGTGGAGGACAGAAACACACATGGTTTTTGACAATGAAGGATATTCTGTATATTATATATGAATCCATCGTAACGCATAACACTCGTTATTCTTGTTCCTCGGGGATACGGTTCGATAATATCGCCGGTGCAGTTGTACGCATTCGAATAATGACGTCGCGTATCATAATAATATTGTATAATATAATAATTATATTATGTCACAGCAAACATATTTTTCTAATGAATATACCAATGATTGGTGGCGAGTGCATGGGCTGTCACTGTATCTGCGCGCGCGTGTGTGTGTGTGTGTATCTTTGAGTGTGCTGTGCGTTAAAAATAATAGTGAAAACTACCCTCGAATAATCAAAAAGTATTATTTCGTTCTCACGATAATCAGGCGAGCGGACGTTGGATCTGGTTTTCAACACTTTATTCCGGTGTAAACATTACTTGAAAACGGTCGAGCGTTTGCTATAATATATTAACACGCATACCGCTATTATAATACGTGAAAAGCTATTAATTTTTATCGACCGTGAAAATTTCGTTTTATCGTCACACAGACGTCGTAGGTACCTGCTGCGGAGTTCTAGCCGTTTCCACTATAATACGGGCACTTATATAGTAATATATATGTGTGTGTGTGTGTGTGTGTGTGTGTAAGAAGTTCTTAAATGTATTTTTAAGGTCTTAAAACGTTACAACAACGGTTGATCACATTTCCTACGCACATATTATACATTATTGTTGTTGTGCTGTAATTTTTAAAAGACTCGTTTAAAGCACTTTTTATTCAACAGTTGCCATATACTTTTATGCACGTCCGTACAATTACCAGTGCAGGGTTTTAAATGGTTTCTTCTGCGTTAGCCAGCTGCTATAGTTTTTTTTTTTTAAATTTGTCAAGCCCTTAAATAAATTGTAATAAAATGTGAAATTTCATACGCACGACGACTGGGGAGGCGGCCTGCAGCTGATGATCATAAAAAACACATTTATCCTTCTCCCGTACTTAAAAGTAGTAGGTATATATAATATTTATTTACATGACATACATTAAGTCTGGTAAGAGAAACACTAATTATATATTATATACTTATGTTAGGTAATCGGTTCTATGGGAACGAAGAAAAGTAACAACAACTATAATAATGTCTGAAAAACATTTAAACAAATCACAGGCATTCGCCCTAACGACTACGAAACAAAGTGTGTTGAAGATATGAGATATCGTTACATATTATTAAAGTATTTTTCATTTCCATTTACGATGAAGGTTGTTTTACTCATTAATAATAAAGCTATTATCATGATCCATGGCAATATGGAGTCGTGAGTGCTACTTGAATTACAAGAATATCAAATAAATTTGCATACGTTTAACTTTTAAACGTTCGATCTATATGTATATATTTTATTATCACGGTTTTTATTGAAGAATGACATCTCACCTGAATTGATTGAAAATTATAATTTCAGTCTTATTTCATGAAGTACAAATTATCTTCTGGGTAGTAACACTAATGTAATAATGTGTGGCGTATATTATTATAACATAAAAAAGTTGTCGTTTTAAATACACGATTAATGTGAAATACATCATGCGTTTAGGGTCGACATTTTTATAAACTTACTAATATTATAATACGTCAGATAACGATTTTCGAGTTGCCGTGGAAAAAATATAAGCCATAAAAAATTCAACGTTTCCGTTGTTTAATCGTAATCAAAATCATCTAAAATTATAAATTCGAAAACTATTAATCTTTATGTTTTAAAAATATGCCATGGTATCGATATAATATGAACCGCAGTCGTACACAGACGAAAAATATGGAAACTATGCTTATAAGTTTTTTGTGTTTTTTTTTACTCGTTATAACATGCAGCTGTTTATATATACTTTTTTTATTTTGCAAGGGCGAAGAACCGCGTTTACGTCACCGCCACGTATGCCGTTTCGTTAAAGGATTTTCGACTACCCTCGCATAATGTTATTGAAAAAATAGGGAAAACCCGAGAAAAAAGTCAACATCCGTCACTGACGGATACAAAAAACTGCACTGTTGACCGTCGCTCCGCGTTATATTGAACAGGGTTGAGTATAGCAGGTATGTGTGTGTGTGTGTGTGTGAGGGTATTATCTGACGTGTACGCTGCAGGCGTCGGGGACGGTAGGGTTCGACAGTTTTAAGGACGACCACATATAACTCTTCATCGGGTTCGTCCCCGCAGTGGAAAACAATCGTAAGCCGGAATGACACTTTTGAATAATAACGAACCGCGCCAGTCGTCCGACGACCGTTGTACATGCTGGTAGGTACAGCGAACGGGTCGAGGGGGTTTCGGCGTCGGAGATTTTCTGCAGAGATACACACGCGTGGCACACGTCTCACGACGACGACGACGACGACGACGACGATGACGTTCGCAGACACGCATATATAATAATATACAGAAATCCGATTATAGTTTTTTTTTTACTATTATTATTATTCTCTTTTTCGAAACCGTCAACGGCACACGGAGAGACGATAACATACCGTGATTTGTTGGAACCCATCCAATACTCTTTCCTTTTTGGCAGTTCGTCGTTAACGATGATCTGACGCGATAAAGCCGCAGCTGTGGTGTACACATACCCGCGTACACTACAGGGTGATGTGCCAAGCGTGATCATCCCCTTTTTTTAATTTAATAAATAAAGAGTTTATGCAAATTATGATTTTTGGAATTTTAAAATAGACAAGGCATTAATATATTCAAAACATTCAATGTTTTTATATTACTTAAAGAGCGTCTTGTTATGATAAAACTTACCTATATTCATAGCTCAAAATATATCTTTTAAGCTCATATTCTTATCACACAAAATTCAATAACTAAAAAATATTTGTATGGATTTTGATTTTGATATGCAAAAACATATTTTTGTATCTTTATAGACACTCCCTAAGTAATTTAAAGTTCAAGCAGTTCATGCAATCTCAATAATTTGAAAATGTAGTCTTTAAGTATACTTAAAAGTTTTAAATAATAATAATAATTTATTTTATTTGTCGAAGAAGAAAAGGGTGGAATACCATGATTGATGAATCACCCTGTATACCACGGTGAACCTATTGCACACATTTTCAAGGAATCGTTGTGCGATTATATTATACTGTTACGGCGGCATTACGGTACACTGCAGTCATGTTGACCGTTTCGGAACGAAGTGACGTAGATCTGTGTACCGATTAAAACTGTGTGTACTTGTGCATACTAACGCGTATGCAGTATGAAATCGGTTCGAAGAGTGTACAAATCGTTAGGAATGAAAAATTGCGTTTTGAGAGTACAATGTACCTAAACCTATACCTATACTACAGGACGAGAGCAACGTACAAGCAGATTGTACTGTGACATTTTACGTCAAAACTTGACAAATGAAATAATGTGCCCGCTGATCTATATATTTCTAACAATAGTATTCTAATAAAAAAAAAAAAAAAAATTGTAAAATTGTTTAGATTTCTCCGAGAAGTATTATAAGACACACATTGTAATATTTATAGCGAATCAAATCTTTTTTTTATTCCTTTGCGTCAACATCGTTACGGATTACGGCTTTTTGTAACCAGTCGTTAATCAATAGTTATAACTAAGTATTAGACGCGTTTATTTTAAATAGATATCGAATTGTCAATCAACTAAAACTATCTCCAATTTATCACAATAGTAGTACTCTAATTCGTGGTTTCTGTCGTTTAAAACGTCTTGATTGTTTAGATGTACAATTGGTGTATTCGGGGAGTGTGCGGGAACAATTTCCATTAAACTTTGCAATTATTATAGCCCCATCAGCTAAAATAGACTTCCGGCACGAGTTCAACAAGTAATATCCTGACTCTCCGGTACACCTTCAGCGCTGCACCTTATTTATATGTTGTTTAAAGATAGTATAATTATGCATATTATATGTGTATATACTTAATAACTCAAACAACTTTATAATACTGTCGAGATTTATAAACCAACGTTTGCTTAAATCACACAAACTTAGAAATAATATGTGATTTCGAAACAGAACGCCGCACACGTTGTTTATCAATTATTACACCAAAATTTGAATTATCTTGCTTTGGAAAGCGATTCGTCGGTATATCACTAATTAACAGTATTACTTAAATTAATAATGTACGACGTGGTATTTATAAGAATCCTAGTTCATATAACCTTTACGTATTATAAACGTACCAATAACAGATAATTATCGATTTTCAAACACAGAAATGTCAACAAGTATACATGTATATTGTATAAGATATTAATATTTATTAATATTCGTAAACAACTTTTTTAATATAATATGTTTTATATTTAAAGTATAATTTTTGAGTTATTAGACAAAAAAAATTGATTTTTTTTAAGCACGCCCGCAGAGGTTCCGGATTTATGATCTAGGTCATCAAAAATTGAACATGCGACCTGTAAAATAAATAATAAATACCAATGTAGCAATTTATTGCTAAATATTTTATTTAAATTATTTACCGCCAAACGAACGGAAGTCAATGTAAACGCATGTTTTATAATATGCATATACTACAGAGCAATGCAAAATTATAATTATACACGACTGCAGAAAGAGGTTTATATTATGTGTTAATAAACAAGTCGTAGTACGCGACACTCGTACCTTTCATATTAATTATATGGTTATCAATATTATAATAACGATACGTGTGACGAGGAACGGATCGTATATTGACCACATATTGTAGTCAGTTATGTTTACAATAACCAGACTATAATAATATTATGTTAACACATTTGCTTGTGGATATCAAACGCATACAACATATTAATTAGTACAATGTGTAATATCAGGGCCATCTATACCGTGAACATTATGTCCTATATTACTATTTGTATTTGTTTTCGATAAAATATAAAATAATCTACGACCGACGTATACAACGGATATGACCGCGAGGATAATTTTCATAAAAATAAAAAAAAAATAAAAATAAGATGGTTTGAGTGATTAAGGATATTTTTATGGAATATTTTATAGTTATGAATATATGACTTAATGAAAAGTGTAGTGTTCGTCTGCTGGACCATAATGTGAAGTTCATAATTCCTATTATGTGTTGTATAAAGTTCAAAAATATTATATTAATTATTATTATATGATAAAGGGGACAATTGATAGGGGGTTGATCACACAAATTCGTCAGCTCGTTTAAACGCAAGCTTCACTGAGAAAAAAAAATAGAGAGAATGCATAATCCCTTCCACCCTTAAAATCCGTGGACCAAACCTCCTGGCCTCCTATCTTCCGTGTTTCCGCTTACACGTGTCGAGTCTATGCGCCGCCTTTGTAAAAAAAAAAAATACTTCTGTGGTGGATGTTTGTCATCGATACACACGTGCCTATAGGTAGTATATGTATACTATATTATTTACTGCTTTGCCGCGATATTACTGTTATTTTCGAAGACGGAGACAAAAAAAAAAAATGATCGTATTAAAATTGAAAATGAATATAAAACGAACGACGACGACGATGACGTCGGTACCGCCGGCAGAATGATGGAGTGCCTGCCATCCATACTTATCCGGCGCACACAATTATGCTCGAGCGCGTGTGTAGAGGAAATCTTTATGGGTTTTTATGCGGGATAAGCCGTTATCAGACGCATTGCATATATTATATATCACATGGTAACGCGTATAATATATATATTATAATATTATTATACCTACGTATACCGCTGACGCGCCATTTTCCACGTACTTGTATACGCGCGTCATACAATACATAGGTACATCGCGGTTCGAGAGTGGAACCGGATTTCGCGCCGGGAGAATAAAATAATATATTATGATTATCATTTGTAATGACATTAAAATAATATCGTAAACCCCCTCGCGCCCCGATTCGCGTCCTCCGAGAGAGATACGTCACGGCGCCGCTAAAGTTGAACAACACGATGTTATTATTATATTGTATATATTTTCGTGCGGATTCGAAAACGCGTGGATTGTGCGACACGTTAATATTATTCACCAACGACGACGACGAAGACGACTACTATTTTAATACGCACACTGCTCGTACTATGACACTCGAAACGACTATATATGTATATACACACGAGTGTTTTAAAATATTCGTAAAAACGCGCAGATAGCGCCCCGACGGTTCGCAATCGAACGCTGCCATATCGAAACGCGCGTATACACTACGGAATTCGATCGATCGCAATTATATTTTCAGTCACGTTTTACGTCCGATACGCATGGCGATACATAATATATCATTATTTTTGTTGTTGTTGTTGTTGTTCCTGTCCGAATCTGTTTCAATTATAAAAATTTTCCCTCGCCGCCCCAAAGTACCGTCACCGACTACCCCCGAACGCCTACTATTACTATTGCAGCACGCGCCATCGATTTAAAACCGAATACAACTTTTAAATTATTTGTTCATTGTTTACAAAATAATATATTGTATATGTTATAGGTATTTATATTACAATTATTATAAAACGATATTCGAGACCATTCAGGTTTTTGTTAAGCGTACTAACCAGATATATTATTCTGTAGTGACGGATTACGTTTACGTTTTTATTCGAATTTTATACGAAAACATACTGAAAATCATAATAATATATTATTTTTGTTTATGAAGCAACAAGTGGTTGAAAGTGGCAAAACTGTACGTGACGAAATCAACCTTATGGTATTTTATTATATCACATATTATTTAACTATCAAATATTTGATGTTTGACATGGTAAATGAACAGTAGTCTAAAATAAAAAAGCAAACAAATGAATCTTCTTATTTTGGAGTTTTAAAAAAAAAAAAAAAAATTATAAAATGATCGTGCGCAGCCGATTCGCAGAAAGGACAGTAAGTAATAAATTAATGAGACTAAAAAAGAATACAAAAAGCATGCCAGTAGTACAATGCAATACAACTTGCTGTAGTATATATTTAAGAATTTGAGCTATTAAATGTATACGTAACAGAACTGTTTTAAATCAAACAGCAAATATTTAAACACGCCATAAAGTGTACAGTTTAGATGTATATTTTATAGCGTACAACATAAAATATATTCAGATTCACTTTAGAACTAAAACTAAAATACATAATACTCGGAAATAATAGTTTGTACACATTATTTCTACCTACTTCTAACAAGACAAGTAGCGACTAGCAACTATATTTTTGTATTTTATACCTTATGTCCATACTGTTGACACATAGTATTAACATTTAACCTTTAACACTGTGACAAATCGGCTTTCTAAAACCATGTTTGTGTTGTTGCGTGCTATACATGCTACCTTGCTGCAGGAAAATGTGAAATTATAAATAATTTAAGCAAATCCCTCGTAGGGTCTAGACTCTAAACACACTAAACACACGCGTAACACTGTAGCCGGTGCTTCTAAAAATGCAGCCGACCGTATATTCATTCTGATTTGCTGGACTTGAAGGTTGGAAAATTAGTTTTTGATGTAACTCGTATATTATAATAATGTAGCGGCACTTGCACCGAGTGGAAAAAAAGTTGATGGATCAAGTAAATGTTTTCAACGTTTCGTAATTTGATGTCGGCAATGTTATGATTTAACTACAGACTAATGACTTAAATTATTCAAAACATCGTATACATATAGACCAACGTTAAATAATATGCATTCAAGGCAACAATAGAAAAAAAAAATGAAACGACTTTGAAATATATTATAATATATATTGATATAAACGTGCTATATATTATTTAAAAAATATTGATTAAAATCTCGGATAAGCTATTATATAATATAATACCGTCGTACAGCGCACTGTTAATAAATTGAATTTCATCAGTGCTGCATAGACATTTTACGAATAATTATCTATTATAATGTTTCGCAGTCGACCAAATTATGTCAACGATTTGTTTTCTGGCAGACGTGACATTTTATATTTCATTATGGTTATAAATCTGTGTACCGATGAGAAATTGAAGCAAAATAGCGTTTGGGCTTGTGAAATTTGTTTATATAACAAAAACGAAATCCCTTATAAAACAAAGACGACAGGGAAGGACATCGATTTTAAAATATATTAAGGATGGACTTTAGAGTAGATTTACCGTACAGTGTACATCTTTCTTTGTTGTCGCAACTCACAAGTACATATTTTTTTTTTATCGACCACATATTTTATTCTATTAACTAGCTGCCCGTGTGCCTCGGTGTGAGTGTGCCTCGCTGTGAGTGTGCCTCGCTTTGAGTGAAACTCGCTATAAGTGAATACCCTAGGACGGATGGAAGAGCTTGAAAGCGGAAAGTTTTCAAAAAAAAGAAAGATTTGGCGGTAATAAGTCCGCGGTGTTGGTACCACTGATTAGTAATACTGCGAGTCTTCTATCGGGATGATGATAAGTCGTCGATTGTTTGGCGGTATTCTTTCGAATGTGAAAAGTTTTTGAAAGTCGAGATTGAGACGTAGACTTTTGAGTGTCTAGCTATCAGCCCTCTACCGGTGTAAATCGATAACCGGCCGCGGAATCCGCCTACGGCGGATTGTCTGACCTCCTGGCGTCGAAAGCAGGAAAAAAATGTTATAGTCGAATGTCGTCTTTTGAGCGTTGAATAATCAGTAATCACTCGTGAAAATAAATTTATATGCAACTACTATGCCTACCAGGTAGGCAATCCGACTGCGTCGGATCGCGGACCCCGTCGGCGCAATAAGTGAAATCAAAACGTTGTATGAACTCAACTTTCAAAAAGCTTTAAGGAAAACCAAACCAGCTAGGTTTGTCGACGCACGGGTGAAAATTATATGTATTGAATATTGAGTGTACAACGCTACGACAATGGTATTAATTGATGAGTAATTCACAATAACACAAACTTTACAAATGGATAACCACACATTTATCGTATTTGTGTTTTAAAAATAAAAAAAATAATCGTGCAAAGTAAAAGTTTTTTAAGTTATGATGATGTTGACTTTTTAATGTCTAGTTATCAGTCATCACTGGTGTAAATCAGTTTATGTATAATAAAGCCACCTATGTAGGCAATCTGATCGTGACCATTACAACATATACCTAATGTGTATTTAAAAATTTAATATTAAATACTAACATCAGCCAATACACTTATTAATATTATAATATATTATTATTAAATATAATACACGTGATTAAATTTGCAATGTATTGTGTTAAAAAAATTAAATATTACATAAAATTGCATGTATTTTATTAGGTATATATATTTTATAAAACATTAGAAATATAATTAATTTAATTATTTTATGTTTATTATATTACATAATTGGTGTAACAACAATTTGTGTACAGATGAGGAGAGTATGAGTTTTACACATATAATACACTTATAACATATCACGTTTGTAACGTTTAAGTCCACCAGAACATAGTCGACGTACAATTATTATGATAAATTATTTTACTATTATTGTAATGTATTCGATTCTTTTTTTTTTAATAATTTTAATTATATTTGATACCTACTCACATTTTTTTTCATAGTACATACACAAACACACGCACAAATATATTTATACGATTTCCCACTTATATATCGTGGACGTATATGAAATTATATGTATATAGTTAAACCTATTAATATCGTTAAACGTGACGTGTTTTTAAATATTTTATTATTATGTATGTATAACAGACTTAACTATAACGTACAAAAAACGAAATACGTGTGATATATAATAAAGTCGTAGGAAATTTACCGACGAATAAACCTTCCGTCATATCAGTACACCGCTATCGACAGATCACTGGACTCTCGACGACGGCAATGAGCACACGCGTAAAATAAAATCGTACGTAAAACCGATATAATGAGGTTATTTATTATTAAGTCATAATAATTCAACGATCTACGACGGAAAAAAAAAAATGTCGAAATTTTAAAATATAAAATCGCGTGATAAAAAAAATCGAAAAAAAGTGCAAAAAATGTGGGCGGCCGTGTGAATCAAAGCGCCGCCGGAAATACCGCCGGAGCGGGGTTCGTTCTCGTCACACCTGCCTAATCCTGTATCCTATCCTAACGCCTAAACCTATCGACTACAGTTCGAGTTGAAAACCGACGTCGAATCTCGAGCACTTGAGCCGTTTCCGAGCCGCGACGAATCGGGCGTCTAGCACCGTTTTACCCACGAAATCCGTACGATTCGACTCTAAACGCGTTTTTTTATTTCTTCGCCCACGACGTCCGCCGAGACATCGTAATTTTTTTAATCACATTTAGCGTAATATGTATAAAACATGATTTATTATTCAAAAAAATAACTCAAAGGCCGTGAAATCGTATTCGGGAGATCGGTCAACGCGATCGCGACCCGGAGAAAACAAACGCGTAAAAAGAGAGCACACCGAAGACGCGAAAAACACGTCGAGACCGCACGAACGGCTACTCAAAAGTCGAAATTTTCGGAAAAAAAAAAATGATAGGCATTAAAATATCGCGGGAGCACGATACCGGACGGCGGTGATAAGAGCGGGCTTCGGGAGTCGCGCGGCCGTCGGCACGGGCGACGGCGGCGACGGGTGAAGCCGTCGGCGATAATAACAGCGAAAAGGCGATAAGGTCGGAATTTTGTGATTGGCTCTCCGCTAAAGTACCGGCAGCGCTCCGGAGGACAACGAACGAACTCCTTCACGTTTTATTATATTAGACTAGCTGCCCGTGTGCCTCGGTGTGAGTGTGCCTCGCTGTGAGTGTGCCTCGCTTTGAGTGAAACTCGCTGTAAGTGAATACCCTAGGACGGATGGAAGAGCTTGAAAGCGGAAAGTTTTCAAAAAAAAGAAAGATTTGGCGGTAATAAGTCCGCGGTGTTGGTACCACTGATTAGTAATACTGCGAGTCTTCTATCGGGATGATGATAAGTCGTCGATTGTTTGGCGGTATTCTTTCGAATGTGAAAAGTTTTTGAAAGTCGAGATTGAGACGTAGACTTTTGAGTGTCTAGCTATCAGCCCTCTACCGGTGTAAATCGATAACCGGCCGCGGAATCCGCCTACGGCGGATTGTCTGACCTCCTGGCGTCGAAAGCAGGAAAAAAATGTTATAGTCGAATGTCGTCTTTTGAGCGTTGAATAATCAGTAATCACTCGTGAAAATAAATTTATATGCAACTACTATGCCTACCAGGTAGGCAATCCGACTGCGTCGGATCGCGGACCCCGTCGGCGCAATAAGTGAAATCAAAACGTTGTATGAACTCAACTTTCAAAAAGCTTTAAGGAAAACCAAACCAGCTAGGTTTGTCGACGCACGGGTGAAAATTATATGTATTGAATATTGAGTGTACAACGCTACGACAATGGTATTAATTGATGAGTAATTCACAATAACACAAACTTTACAAATGGATAACCACACATTTATCGTATTTGTGTTTTAAAAATAAAAAAAATAATCGTGCAAAGTAAAAGTTTTTTAAGTTATGATGATGTTGACTTTTTAATGTCTAGTTATCAGTCATCACTGGTGTAAATCAGTTTATGTATAATAAAGCCACCTATGTAGGCAATCTGATCGTGACCATTACAACATATACCTAATGTGTATTTAAAAATTTAATATTAAATACTAACATCAGCCAATACACTTATTAATATTATAATATATTATTATTAAATATAATACACGTGATTAAATTTGCAATGTATTGTGTTAAAAAAATTAAATATTACATAAAATTGCATGTATTTTATTAGGTATATATATTTTATAAAACATTAGAAATATAATTAATTTAATTATTTTATGTTTATTATATTACATAATTGGTGTAACAACAATTTGTGTACAGATGAGGAGAGTATGAGTTTTACACATATAATACACTTATAACATATCACGTTTGTAACGTTTAAGTCCACCAGAACATAGTCGACGTACAATTATTATGATAAATTATTTTACTATTATTGTAATGTATTCGATTCTTTTTTTTTTAATAATTTTAATTATATTTGATACCTACTCACATTTTTTTTCATAGTACATACACAAACACACGCACAAATATATTTATACGATTTCCCACTTATATATCGTGGACGTATATGAAATTATATGTATATAGTTAAACCTATTAATATCGTTAAACGTGACGTGTTTTTAAATATTTTATTATTATGTATGTATAACAGACTTAACTATAACGTACAAAAAACGAAATACGTGTGATATATAATAAAGTCGTAGGAAATTTACCGACGAATAAACCTTCCGTCATATCAGTACACCGCTATCGACAGATCACTGGACTCTCGACGACGGCAATGAGCACACGCGTAAAATAAAATCGTACGTAAAACCGATATAATGAGGTTATTTATTATTAAGTCATAATAATTCAACGATCTACGACGGAAAAAAAAAAATGTCGAAATTTTAAAATATAAAATCGCGTGATAAAAAAAATCGAAAAAAAGTGCAAAAAATGTGGGCGGCCGTGTGAATCAAAGCGCCGCCGGAAATACCGCCGGAGCGGGGTTCGTTCTCGTCACACCTGCCTAATCCTGTATCCTATCCTAACGCCTAAACCTATCGACTACAGTTCGAGTTGAAAACCGACGTCGAATCTCGAGCACTTGAGCCGTTTCCGAGCCGCGACGAATCGGGCGTCTAGCACCGTTTTACCCACGAAATCCGTACGATTCGACTCTAAACGCGTTTTTTTATTTCTTCGCCCACGACGTCCGCCGAGACATCGTAATTTTTTTAATCACATTTAGCGTAATATGTATAAAACATGATTTATTATTCAAAAAAATAACTCAAAGGCCGTGAAATCGTATTCGGGAGATCGGTCAACGCGATCGCGACCCGGAGAAAACAAACGCGTAAAAAGAGAGCACACCGAAGACGCGAAAAACACGTCGAGACCGCACGAACGGCTACTCAAAAGTCGAAATTTTCGGAAAAAAAAAAATGATAGGCATTAAAATATCGCGGGAGCACGATACCGGACGGCGGTGATAAGAGCGGGCTTCGGGAGTCGCGCGGCCGTCGGCACGGGCGACGGCGGCGACGGGTGAAGCCGTCGGCGATAATAACAGCGAAAAGGCGATAAGGTCGGAATTTTGTGATTGGCTCTCCGCTAAAGTACCGGCAGCGCTCCGGAGGACAACGAACGAACTCCTTCACGTTTTATTATATTAGACTAGCTGCCCGTGTGCCTCGGTGTGAGTGTGCCTCGCTGTGAGTGTGCCTCGCTTTGAGTGAAACTCGCTGTAAGTGAATACCCTAGGACGGATGGAAGAGCTTGAAAGCGGAAAGTTTTCAAAAAAAAGAAAGATTTGGCGGTAATAAGTCCGCGGTGTTGGTACCACTGATTAGTAATACTGCGAGTCTTCTATCGGGATGATGATAAGTCGTCGATTGTTTGGCGGTATTCTTTCGAATGTGAAAAGTTTTTGAAAGTCGAGATTGAGACGTAGACTTTTGAGTGTCTAGCTATCAGCCCTCTACCGGTGTAAATCGATAACCGGCCGCGGAATCCGCCTACGGCGGATTGTCTGACCTCCTGGCGTCGAAAGCAGGAAAAAAATGTTATAGTCGAATGTCGTCTTTTGAGCGTTGAATAATCAGTAATCACTCGTGAAAATAAATTTATATGCAACTACTATGCCTACCAGGTAGGCAATCCGACTGCGTCGGATCGCGGACCCCGTCGGCGCAATAAGTGAAATCAAAACGTTGTATGAACTCAACTTTCAAAAAGCTTTAAGGAAAACCAAACCAGCTAGGTTTGTCGACGCACGGGTGAAAATTATATGTATTGAATATTGAGTGTACAACGCTACGACAATGGTATTAATTGATGAGTAATTCACAATAACACAAACTTTACAAATGGATAACCACACATTTATCGTATTTGTGTTTTAAAAATAAAAAAAATAATCGTGCAAAGTAAAAGTTTTTTAAGTTATGATGATGTTGACTTTTTAATGTCTAGTTATCAGTCATCACTGGTGTAAATCAGTTTATGTATAATAAAGCCACCTATGTAGGCAATCTGATCGTGACCATTACAACATATACCTAATGTGTATTTAAAAATTTAATATTAAATACTAACATCAGCCAATACACTTATTAATATTATAATATATTATTATTAAATATAATACACGTGATTAAATTTGCAATGTATTGTGTTAAAAAAATTAAATATTACATAAAATTGCATGTATTTTATTAGGTATATATATTTTATAAAACATTAGAAATATAATTAATTTAATTATTTTATGTTTATTATATTACATAATTGGTGTAACAACAATTTGTGTACAGATGAGGAGAGTATGAGTTTTACACATATAATACACTTATAACATATCACGTTTGTAACGTTTAAGTCCACCAGAACATAGTCGACGTACAATTATTATGATAAATTATTTTACTATTATTGTAATGTATTCGATTCTTTTTTTTTTAATAATTTTAATTATATTTGATACCTACTCACATTTTTTTTCATAGTACATACACAAACACACGCACAAATATATTTATACGATTTCCCACTTATATATCGTGGACGTATATGAAATTATATGTATATAGTTAAACCTATTAATATCGTTAAACGTGACGTGTTTTTAAATATTTTATTATTATGTATGTATAACAGACTTAACTATAACGTACAAAAAACGAAATACGTGTGATATATAATAAAGTCGTAGGAAATTTACCGACGAATAAACCTTCCGTCATATCAGTACACCGCTATCGACAGATCACTGGACTCTCGACGACGGCAATGAGCACACGCGTAAAATAAAATCGTACGTAAAACCGATATAATGAGGTTATTTATTATTAAGTCATAATAATTCAACGATCTACGACGGAAAAAAAAAAATGTCGAAATTTTAAAATATAAAATCGCGTGATAAAAAAAATCGAAAAAAAGTGCAAAAAATGTGGGCGGCCGTGTGAATCAAAGCGCCGCCGGAAATACCGCCGGAGCGGGGTTCGTTCTCGTCACACCTGCCTAATCCTGTATCCTATCCTAACGCCTAAACCTATCGACTACAGTTCGAGTTGAAAACCGACGTCGAATCTCGAGCACTTGAGCCGTTTCCGAGCCGCGACGAATCGGGCGTCTAGCACCGTTTTACCCACGAAATCCGTACGATTCGACTCTAAACGCGTTTTTTTATTTCTTCGCCCACGACGTCCGCCGAGACATCGTAATTTTTTTAATCACATTTAGCGTAATATGTATAAAACATGATTTATTATTCAAAAAAATAACTCAAAGGCCGTGAAATCGTATTCGGGAGATCGGTCAACGCGATCGCGACCCGGAGAAAACAAACGCGTAAAAAGAGAGCACACCGAAGACGCGAAAAACACGTCGAGACCGCACGAACGGCTACTCAAAAGTCGAAATTTTCGGAAAAAAAAAAATGATAGGCATTAAAATATCGCGGGAGCACGATACCGGACGGCGGTGATAAGAGCGGGCTTCGGGAGTCGCGCGGCCGTCGGCACGGGCGACGGCGGCGACGGGTGAAGCCGTCGGCGATAATAACAGCGAAAAGGCGATAAGGTCGGAATTTTGTGATTGGCTCTCCGCTAAAGTACCGGCAGCGCTCCGGAGGACAACGAACGAACTCCTTCACGTTTTATTATATTAGATTGCCTTTGTGGATCAATAAGTTATACGTATACTATTTCAATATTTATAATTACAGATATTGTTTTATTTTCTGAAATATTTGTAATAATATATATATATATATATCCCATGACCTTTTTCCCATATTCATAATGATATAATATACCTGCTATTGTTATATCATCGAAGTATTTATAGAAGAAAAATAATAAATAATTAATATGTTTTTTTATATATTATATAATCTGATTAAACCATTCATTGTTTTTTTGTTTTCTGATAATAGAAAAAATAAACTCTTGACAGTTTTATAATTTTACTTATCAGTATTATTATAATATGATCCTTCCATAAGCCTATGGATACGTTTTCACGAAAATAACACAGATAGGCTGCCGCTGTGCGATCAATCAGCCTCCTGATAACTGTATTCAAATTTGGTGCGATTATAAAATTCACGAATCTTATTAATACAATTGTATTTTAATGACATTTTTTTATGGTTTAATGTTATAAACGAATCTTCTTTTTTATTTCATTATTTTATTGTACGTATAAAAAAACAGCACTCCATCTTTATGACAAAACCATTTTAAACCAATGACTCGTCGACGCGATATTCTGTAAAGCATTCACGGTGTATGATTACGCGATCGATCACTGTAAATTACCCATACACGATTATGAACTAAGTTAAGAATATGTCTCAAAATAAGACGGTTAGATTAAAAGCAGCTAAAATGATTATTATTATTATTGCGTTTATTCGTTGACGAGCGAGCTTGATTTTTTAATATAATATTATCGCACGTCACGTATGTACCTATACGGAGTATAAGTACCTATAACATTAATGGTTGGCTCACGATGAATTGACATCGTCCAAAAATGACGGCGTCCTTAGACGGGGAAATATATTATTATACGGAGGTACACCGCCCGTCAAACAACGGTGGAAAGCATTAACCCGGGCAAACGCACCTGCTGTCGACTCGGAGAGAAGCGACAGCGCCGATAGAAGTCGCAGTAGGATTACGTCGAGATTACATTTCGCGGACGGACGAATTTGTCAAACAAACGAACGGCGATCTGTCAACTGAATTCGTCGTTGTCGTCATCGCATAGTCTTACTGCACGGGGTTTTTCTCCTCGCGCCGCCCCGGGAATATAATAAATAATATGTATTATATAATATATTATAATTGGCGTAAATACACGAGTCCTTACTAGACGAGGGATCTGTATAAACAAGTCCGACGTTTTTTTTTTTGTTTTGTTTCCTTGATTATTGTGCTCATATTCTAATTCGAGTGGATGTACGACAATATAATGACGTGTTTAACGTTTTTTTATTCCCTAGACGAGGATAATACATCGCGGTCACTAAACGGCTTATATTATTTAAAACCCGATTTTGTCCTTTCCAGTATACCGACGCACTCGCTCACTAAAACATGTTCGACCTAACCGAAATCAGAAACCAAAAAATTAAACTTCGAAAACCTAAAGGGGGACTTGAAAAAAAAAACTTTAAAGGTCCCGAGTGCCGAAATCGCGTGACGCGAATCGTATACGCTATTCGTATGGTGCAAAACACAGTGGTATCGTATATCACGTTCTACATTTGATGATCGAGTGAGGTCATCATCATCGCACTACGCCGAGGAAATAATACATCGATCAGTCGCGCGAGTGTTTAGTGTAATGAAGTTTCGTTGTTTGAGGTATAACATTAAACGAAAGCGGTCTGCGGATCTTCCGACACCGAACACTGCTAGTAGGGACACATTAACAGTGCACATGTACACATATCGCTGTATATTACGTGATGTAATTATCGTCACCGTCATTAGCCAAGTATGACTCTCGGGCCGTCGCTGCGTACGGGGACGGGAAACCGAATAGGCGTACACGTGACTTAGTGCTCGGCCACGAGCTTTGTCAATCAAGAAACCTTTCCGATCTCCGAGCGCCAAGTGCATTAGACAAAGCCGTTAATGACACTTTGAAGTGAAAACCAATATAATAATAATAATGTATTGTATGCAGTTCCAGCGACGGCTAATGTTGCACAAGTGATAATATAATAATTCATAATATGCACGCGCGTACGTGTACTTTTGGTGCAACAGACGATCGTATATACATATTATGTAGAACTGAATCGCATTATTCGACGCGCGTGTAATATACACACGTATTAATTAATTTCGAGTTTGATTCACACATAATAATAATATATCTGCTAATTATGGCAATAATTACTTTTATTTTACCGTTTAACCGTTTGGTATTTGCGTAATTAAACGCATACAATTAAAACGACAAGAAATTTATTAATGTGAGGTATACGAGTTTTTGAACATATTTTACTTCATAATATAAAACAAATCTCAATTTTTTAGTTTTGATATTACTACGACTGTTATAAGTTTACAATAAACTGTTAAAAGGTCGATAAATAAGATTTTTGGAAATATGTAAATGTTAAAAAAAAGCCTAGGTATCCGATTATATTGTAATAAAAAAAAATATACACAGCTAAATTAAAAACACGATATAATTAGGGACAAAATAAAGTTCTCATAAAAACAGTCAATTTATGTACAAAATATCGACTCACTTTTTGAACACATCGAAAAAAGTCGAAGGGCTGGCAAAAAAAACTTCAAAACTTTAAAACTTTAGAATTCATTAAAAAATTAAAAAAATATTACTATGCAAATTCTAAAAATAAATTTTTAATATTTCCCATTTATACTTAAATATTATTGACTGTGTATACCATGTATAAGGGGTATTACATAATGTTAAGACTTCTATTTTACAAATAAACCATTTAACTTGTTTTTACTATAAATTTTCATCTACAGTTAGGTAATTTTTTTGAAAATGTCAAATTATATAAATAAAAACTTAAATGATTTCTGAGTTATTAGATTTAATGTACATTTTAAAGATAATGATTCTCAAACATGATTCAATATAAGATATAACATTTAAATATATTATTTAATCTAATATTATTTATTAATCACAAGCAGTTTTTTACAATTTATACAACATTCTAGGAAATGTATACTAAGTAGGTACTATAATAGTCAAATCATATATACCTTCCATGTTTTTAAAACCTATTATCATTGACCATTATCTCCAGTACCTTCTTTAAGTATAAATACTCAGAAATTACGTGTTTAAATTTCAATTTATGCACATACATTAACATTTCTAAAACAAATCGTATTCTTAACAATTTTCAATAAAACTGGTGGTTACAAAAAAAGAAGTTTATATCGTCACATTCACTTCTTAAATGTTATTATAAACAAATTTAAGAATTTCACAAATGCGGTCTTTAATTATAAGACGTTTACCGAATTGAAAATTTCAAAAATTTAAATTGAGATAATTTAATCACCTAATAAAGAAAAACACGGAGGGCAATAATGCATATTATCGTATAGACACCATGTCTGACTTTGGAATGTAATTTAACGAAGATGTTTAATAAAAGGTTATGAAAGTGAAATATTATAAAAGTAAACGTTTGCAATATTTACTCTTTGAGTATTTTTTATAACTGTTTCTCAAATCATTGATCATGTAATACCGTCATGAATATTTCGCTGAACATTTAGTACACCTAAGTTAGGTTATGCGCACATTAGGTGTGTGAAAATGTGCGATTAAGTTTTTTCGAGCGAAACCGGTGTTCAGATTTATCGTGCAACTTTTACATTACGCATAATGATATGGCAGTGCAGAGCTGAAATTCGAATAATAAAAAATAATAATAATGTCAACTATTCTTTAGGTCGGGGCCAAGTGTAGAACCGTTAACACGTTGTTTTTGAAGTTTCGGATAACGTTATAATTTATTTCTGTTGTCCGTGACTCGGGCCGCGCAATTTATATGCAAAACGTCTTTGCGAAACTATGACGAACAGTTTCAACGCGTCTGCCGGCACATCAATAACCGGACGAGTGGTGTTCGTAGAATATATGTATATTGTTTTTTATTATTATTATTATTATTTATTTTCGTATCGGCAGCGGCGACAACGAGGACGATAAATAATATGAGATTGCGTCCCTGGATCTACGCGAAAAAAAAATAAATCGTTCGGCGGAAGGAACTATAAAACAATGGGACTAAATTTAGGCGGAGTTTTTTTATCCAACGGAACGATAATAATTTATATTCATAATAATTGGAAATTAGAAAAATCAATTTCGCGATAACACTGCAACAGCGATATTATTGTACATCGTAGATTTAATTTTAATTCTGACGCATAAATTCTGCTCGCGACACGTCGAACACTGCAGCAGTAGCAGTAATAAATATTTACCTCTGTTTTGATTTACCGGACTCGAATAAAGCGATTTAATTGCAATTGTTGTTTTAAAAATAAAAAAAGAAAAATATCATAACACGTGACCCGATGAACGATTATTGTATTTTTAAATTTAAAACAACTATATTAAAACGTAAAAGCGTTGAATAATTATTATACTCGATTGCAGTCGATCGACTGATGTATTATTATATTATAATAATTACTTCTCGTAATCTAACTTGATTTACATTTGATTTACATCTAACTATCTAAGTTTAACATTATACTCCGTGCTGTTTTATCTATTCAAATCGCCCCGCAGCCGCCATAGATATCCGTGAAAATATAACAACTGTACCTCGTCTAAAACGGGTAGATGTCATCGGAATATTGCGATAAAAATTTTCCGATAAATTCATGTCTTCTGATCGGAGCGACATTATCGGATCACCGTCGGTTTGACTTCGATTCGAAGATTCTGTCATTTATATTATTATAATATGGTTATATAGTTTTTACAAATCTTTTTTTTTTACTATATAAAAGCCATCCACGATGACTGTATACACTTTACACACTCAGCGGAAGTACCTATAAAGGATAGAGAAGTGAATTAAGATGTGGCGATGCCAATATGGTATAGTGGTGTTGTCGGTAGTTGTCCGGTGAGGAAGGATAATATCACGTGGCCAAGTTCATTAGCGTAAGTGGCTTTCCGAAAAAGAGATGACTTCATAATATCATCAGTCTCTCATGCAGCAAACCAGTGGCAGGATTACCTATTTAGCTCTTGTACGTGTGTGTGTGTGTGTTTGTGTGAGGAAATTAATTTTCCAGATAGCATATATATTTATAAATATATGAGTACCATCGTTTTTATCGTTTACGATTATGGCCCATGAAAACGATGAAAACGGTTGGGATTTTTTCCTACAAATTTTTTCCACGCTATTCGTCGTAATTTTAATAAAAATCAACGCAGTATTTTTTCCCTAGTGTCGCTCAACGGTCTGTCGTCCCACGAGTGTATTTTGTTTTTTTTTTTATTCTTTTTAATGTCATACCAGAAAAATCGTAAACGCCCTTTCTCTCCATCTCCTCCTCGCCAACTATTTTGTACACGGTTTATTTTATGCCTCGTTGATTAAAAAAAAAAATTAACATTAAAACAACTTATAACAACTATAACGTCTAAAAAAACTTAAAAAACATAAACATCGTTTCGAATATTATTATGTGATTATTTTAATGGCCATTATTGTTTGTACGAATGGTTAATAAAGTATAACTTGCTGCAGTGGTTTATAGAAAATTGGAGTTAAATTATTTTGACCAATTTCTATACTTATTTTTTAGATTTAAAATACAATTTTTTATACTTTTATAAAATATTGATTTAAGCTGTTAAATATTTCGGTTGAAAAATATTTTTTTTAATTATAATAAAATATTTATAATGCATAAAACCATTTTCGCTCGTATTTTCAATTAATAATTTTGTTTTTTTTTTTTACAACTAGTTGTTTCATTTTTTTCTAAAATTATTTTACCACAATTTTTTTTTAATCTTGAAAATATAAAGCGTTTCTATAGTCTTGTAATCATATGACTATATAAATAAATCATACTAATCTATTTAAACCTTGTCATGAAAAAATAGATTTATTTTATCTCTTAAGCTAGTTAAATAGGCCCATATGCATTTTAATATATTATATATTTTTCAATAATCTCAATATAATTTAATTTATTTTTCTAAACGTAACCAGAAATTTAATAAAAAAAAAAAAATACTTAATTCATTTTTAGGATATTATGATAAAATTATAAATACACAAATAAGTAATTATTTTAATTATAACTATTATAATTAGATGAAAATGATTAATAATAATAATAATAATCCTATGTAAGATTATCGAATTCCAAGTAAAATTATTTTTTGAGTAAACTTTTAGACTTTACAAAGTATTTATTTAGTCTCTCACTTCCCCCCCCATCAACTATTAAAAAAATAATGTCACTGATAAATATCTCCTATACCTATATGAATAATATACATATTATATAGGTACTTATATAAACAAGTTTTCAGGAACAAGTGTTTCTAACACTCAATTTTAGTACATCTATAGCTGATTTTATATAAATATCAATAATATTTTATTTAGTATGATAACAAAAATTAAATTATATACTACAATTTATTAATATTGTTAAAATAATATTTACAAATAATAAATTTTAAATATCCTTGATTTTTACAGACAATTGTTTTATTCTTTAAATGAATCGCAATGATACGTAATTAAAGGTTGTAGAAAGTAATGCAGCCTGAATTCAAGAAATTGCCACCCGTGGCGAGAATGATGGTGTTACGACATGTAAGATATAAAACATCCAAACGAGTGATACCACGTATTTACTTACTTAAACAGTGTGTAATACAAAAAAAAGTCTGGCCCAACATAGAAGAATATATGGTTTTATAAGCTTTTTGTCTACCTATAGAGTATATTTTGGTTGGGTTAGCGACCTTTGTATTTTATAATAATTTATCATTGTTTGGTTACTAATTGAAGTATAATTTATTACAAAGCTTATATATTATACTAAAACTAATTTGTTCATTATATTTTGGAAAAGTTGAAAATGTATTATTATTACTGACAAATAACAATAATGATAATGAATGTAAGTAACTCAATGATCTAAGTATGGCCTAATTTATATTTTTACATTCACTTAATACATATGATCATAGAAAAAGTAAAAATAGTTTGGATATAGCCTCTTGATCATTTTTTGATAATATAATTCTTGCAAATTTTCAGTCTTTGCAAAACTTGAAAATAGTCACATTTAGGATTATAGCGCACTTATTGAACAATAATATTAAAAAAATTGTTTTCTTCTTCTCGTTTATCTTACCTAACTTGTATTTTGTAGGCTTTGAAGGTTTTCGATGAAAATTTCTATTCCACACCGAATTATCGAGGTCATTCCATTGAATTTATTTCACAAATAAGGTAATTACTGAAAAATCAACACTCTCGTAGTTGAAATTGAAATATATTAAAGTAGTTTTAGAAATACTGTAATAACAATAATCACTAATTATTAGTTGTAAGACGATTAATGTAATATTATAGCACAATATCACCTTCTTGATATGGCAACCCACTATAATACCACTATAATAGACAATATTATTTTGACAGGCAAACGAAAATTTTCCAAATTAAAATTTTAATTTAATTTTTATGTTATTGAAATAATATGTATGGGATAATATGAAATTAATAATACATTTTTGTGTAGCACAATAATTATTTAGTATATAAATATAATTCCACGCCTGTCCTAATTGTATGTAAAAAAAAAATGAAATACGAAAATGTCTTTAATATATTTGTATAACTATAGTAAATTTTTTTGCAAATATTCAATATAATTTTAATTAAAAATAACTAATGTTTATAGGCGCTAACAGCCTTGTATAATTGATGTGTATCATATCACATGTTTCATATTGAATAAAATAACAAAAATATAAATTTTTGGCTATTCGTTTTATTTGTTAAATAAAACACAAAATAGTATTTTTAATTCCTTATTGGTAAAAATGTACATTGGAGGAAAATGGTGTTTCATTGTCGGAGAAAAATTAATAAGACTAAATTAATTTGTAGATAACTAACCCAAATAATATACCATTTATCTGTGAAAATTACTGATCAATAAACCCCAATAAAAATAACTATATGAAATTTAAAAAGGAAATTCTATTTAAGTTATTTTTAATTATTGGAATTTTCATTGTTTAAGTTCAGAACTTTTATTTTTAATTCTTTAAGTAATACAAGAAGTAATATTTAATCAAGTGAAACTAATAATACAAGATTCCCACGATGAGGGAAAATTCTGAAAATATCCATTTATATTAATTTATAAATACATATAATATGTATAGATATATAAAGTAATAATAACTCTTAAGTAAATCATCAAGTTATCTGAATTAAAGATTAAAGTATTATTATCTTTTATAAAATATGTAAAATGATTAAATTAAAAGGTCTCTGGACCATTTTCTTTTCATCTAACGAGTTATATCGGCTAAGTCGAAAGAGGAGAAATTTGATTTGAGAGGATTTGAATGATGACGTAGTTTTTTATGGAATCGTTTATAGAAGTTTAGATGCTTGATCAGGGATGGTGATTATGTTAAAGTCATTATGAAGGATTCGATTACCATGGAACATTGGTTAATGACTGAGAGATATTTACTGCAAAGACTATACAGTTTTTTATTATATTTTGGATGCTCGTAGAGGGAGAATAATAGTTTATTATTACATTTAAATAACTGTATAAAGAACTACGAGTTTATACAATAATATAATTAAAATAAAGACGTTATAAACAATTTTACGACATTAAAATTATATTATTAGTATTAATATAAATGTACGGTTTTAAAAATATGTCACACCTATCATTGTATATATTACTAACCTTTTAAGAAATAATTTATTCCCAAGTCATTATAGGCACATTAGAAATACGTATAAATAGCCTACACAGTCTGAACTATACTATAGGTATATACCTACATCACATTTATTGGTTAATAATAATAATAATAATAATAGTAATAATAAAAAGAACACTGCAACGTATAACCGGACATGGCGTTATAGGTACTGTGTTTAATAATAATTAAACGTAAATAGTATCATATATATATATATATATACTGTTTACATTGCACATAATAACAGTACACTACAAGATCATGTGTAAAGTACGTAGCGTGATAATAAGTTTTATACCAGTGGTGCGGCTTAATGATCGGTTAAAAATGTGACCGCCAGTTCTACGAGCCCACACACACACACACACACACACATGGCCACGATCGTTTTACTCGATTTCCCGATTGCCATCTAACCTCGTTTGTTTGAGTAGCGCGTAGTGGATTCATTGGCCGGGCATATACACGGTAAGTAATTTATGATCAATTAGTAATGCAATCGGATCACTGCGTATATACCTATAATATAGGTACATACCCGGGACAGACCGTTTAGATACCATCGCAACATTTAATATACAAAACGGCCATGGAAACGTATGGATAATATTATGGGCGTGATATACTGATTCGCGCGCCACAGCAGTATCGATGAAAACAATCTTTTGAATGACGGTTATTGAAAAAAATAGAACGGAATCAAATCGAAGTTAACGCATAGCCGTATAATAACTGTATAGATACTGTACCTTTAACAATTGCTCGACGATTTATATAACCTACGTATATTATTATATTATATAATATATATGAAGATGGTATATATTATAATATATACGAATTAATACGTACGTTTGCAGTGCGAAACTTATAGGCTTTTGAATCGATTGGCGCCAAACTTCGCACAGATATTACTCGAAACTCGAATAGAGTAAAGAGATAAGGCTTAGCTGTACGGGGTACGTGTGAGAGCGGAGTGTATGATAGTAAACAATACAGAGAGAATAATTGTCGAGACTGCAGTGGCGGAGTAACCGAGTCAGATAAGACTTATTGAAGCTCCCAGGAATTGGGGACGAAAATAGGACGGTGTTAAACGCTCGAAATGCGTCGCAAGACACAGTGAAAATGGAGATGGGTCTAAACGTTTCCTCAAATAAGTCGAGAAAAAATGACGAAAAAAAGTAGGAGTTACAAGTTCCGATACACTGCTGCTTACAACGTTCACACGTGGATTTTAAAATCATTCGGATAGAAATCGATTTCAAAGGTGGGCGGTAAAATCGTCAAGTGGACGATATTATAATCCGACGGACGGGACGCGTACGTATAGGGTTGGACATCACAACAAATCGTTTAACGGTGGAATCGCTGTGCTGTCAAGAGGCCGGAAACGAGACTTTCGGTGTCGTCTATACATCGCATGATATTAAATACAGCCACAAACCTATTATGCATTGTGCAACCGTGTGGAAAATTAATAAACGCCACTTGAAACTAGTCGAAACCCTATTGTTTGAATTGCGCGGCGACTGAATGGATTTTGATTAAACATTTCGAGTGCTGTTCAACGCCGCCTTATACGTATTATATTGAGTCTTTATATACTATACACGCGCGTAATATTATATTATATTATACGAAGTCGTTCGTACACGATGATGATGTTATGTCCGCGTGAAACGGCATTCGAATATAGTAATATACTATGTGGGAAGTCGATGACGTTTGTTTTTACGACGGACAACGCCGCGCGCAGTTTCAATATAGTTAATAATTATTATCATTATGGTTATTGGAGAACTCGAAAACGCCTCGAGCGACAGCCATGGCAGTACTGCACGCTTTCTGCGACGGCAGCGATTGGCCAGCGGACTTAACTGTGGGCAATATTATACCTAACCGACTTCGGTAAGCAAATTCAATTACACCGCAATGTACGGCGTCATGTAACAGTTCGATGATCATTTAACAAACAATCATCGACAGCGTAACGATACCCAATAAGTTTTTGTTCTAGTACAAAGATAATTTCTGCAGACATTATGATTTTTATTTTTTTTTTTTTTTTTACAATAATTTTGGTTACAATTATTATGTATAGCCGTATAGGTATTGTCCAATCGCGATGTAAACCGAATCGTAAAATATGTTAATTATAATCTCAATCATTATGATTAATTTAACTATAGGTTTGATTAAAAACACAACTTAAATGTTCTATAATAAACACAGAAAGAAATTTAAAAAAAAAAATAACAATTCTATACTAACAATATTAACATTGGAAACATTTATGGTTTAATCTTATGGTGATAATGATGACCTGACACTTTCATAAATTATATTTTTATAATTTATAATAATTACAACAGTCGACGTCGATTCCGAGCATAATAATTAATAATTAATAATATATAGCTATTCCATAATATACTTAATATAAATCGCATATATTTTGACTCCGCCAATGATTACCCTTCGATGACATTATCCGTATATGAACGCGACCGATTTTCTGGTCAACTTAAACATCGTTCAAGTCGAGGTTAAAATTTGTCGTGCGTGAAGATTTCACGATCTTTTATATTTGTACCGCTTGCTTTGCCCCACATATACCTATATGGTAATCCTATGCACATGCGATATATTATCTCGTACATATGATCCCCCAAAGGCCGTTCTGACGACAGAAGAAATGTCTATATATATATAATAACTAATATATAGTAATGATTCGAAAAAATTGATAAGATTATGGTTACTTATATTGAATATGCGAAATTACAGTCGTCGGACAAATCGCTGTGAATGTTTTAGAACGTCGTATAATTTAATATTTTTAATTCACCGTCACACTTAAGTTATTTTACATGCGGTTCTGGACAGGTTTCATTATTTTAGCTCAATAAGTTATGGACCATTTTTAATTTATAATTAAACACAAAACACTTACCGGCTTACTTATGAAATAGAAATATTGACTGTTTAATATATTTTATTGCTAAAATATGTTGTAAGTTATATAATTTATAATTTAAATAAATAAAATAATTTTCGAGTTTGAATAATTGAATCTTTATTATCTGTGTAAATTCTATTTTTATATATATTTATATATATTATATAATATATACATTATACATATTTAGTATATTTATTGTGTGAAACTTAAAAACTATTTTAAAATATCTGTTCATTATTTATGTTTTATTATCTATGGCCTAATACAGTATAACCGTATACTCAAATATATAATTTTGGTTTTATATTATGATCTTTATTATTATTTATAATATTATTATAAACATAAATAATGTTATGGATAATTAATACAATTATTGCATGTCACAAAAATAAAAACATGTAATAGTCTACGCTTTTTTTTACTAGTACCCATTCGGCATTCATGTATTTTCTGTACAAATAATCAAAAATAATTTAAATTTAAATTTAAAAAAAACTTGAACATTTTCGGGGTATCTTATTTTTGTTGAAAATGACAATAAAAAAATAAATCTAATGAAAATGTTCAAACTTACATCTTCAAACTGTTAAATAATTATCATATAATTTTAAATAGTAGTAAAAACTAGACGCCATGATCAATATTAGTATTCGACCGATGGAATATTGAAGAATAAAGACTAAACTAATATAAGAATATATTATGAAAAAAACGTGATTTAGAATTTTGATAAAAAATCTTGTTTGAAAATAAAATATTAACGATAAAAAAAAACTCGATTCATTCACAAGAGGAGAGGCCTTAGTTTTGAGACGATATCCTTGTGAATTTTCGTTATGATAAAAAAAACGACTTCCGCCAAAATGGCATTGGTGCGACCACTGTCCACTATAGGCTAACTATATTCGAAACGTTGGTTTTGCTTGAAAATGTCACACTCAATTCAGCACATACGCATTGCAAGCACAAATGCTTCGTATAGTTATTTTTTTTTATCGGAAAGACTTTTTTTTAATATTATTTTATTATTACATTGTTTATATATGTATGTACATACGCAACTCCGTGTATTATATGCGACTGTGCCTTTTTTTATACCTCCATTAAAATGCCGTACACAATGGTCCGGGAAGTTCTGATGGCTCGCCGTTAAAGAAAACTACTGTCACGTATAATAAAAATGTGAAGAAAACGTATAAAAATAAAAATCGGCGGATATCCATTAATATCGATAGAAGAGCGTTATTTTACGTTTCGATAGAATTTAAAACTGCAGTCTGGACGTCTGCCATTACTGTTTGATAATAATAATATGTACTGTATATTGTGAAAAATGTGCACTAAAACTGATTTAATTCGGGATTCGGACAAAAACGATAGTAATTGAAAAGGACGAGGTAGGCACAAATCTCAAAAATGTAGAACTAGGTAAACGCGAATCAGGAAATATCTATATTTTACGTAAGTACATTACACACTTACGCGCACCAAAAATACTTAATATCGTTAAATTCTTGTGGGTTAATTAATGATTTATTCCGCGCACGGAAAATTAGACCAAAGTAGGTCAGAGGTACCTTTATAATAATATAATAACTTTGTACAAATAATAATAAACTATCGATTCGTTGTTATTAAACAAATTGCATATCGCGCAAAAGGTATTGAAAATCGTTAAGATTAATAATTATTGATATATCGAACTGATAATAATAATATGTAAGACATTCGATATCTTTTCGAGCATAAAATATCTAGAAGAAATTAAATCCATATATACCAGAAAGAAGATAAAATTTTATGTTTATCGTTTTTCCTTGCCTTTCCATATTTTTTAATATATAATATTATAATATCCAAGGACATGGTCATTATTTGATTGTTATTCTTTTGAGAGTTCACACAACAAACGCAGTATTATATTAAAACGTTTGGCATAATTTTATTATTAAACGATCTTTTATTAAAAACCCTGAAAATTGTATATCCGGTCATGTTCAGTGATTAATTTAATGCGGTTAAAATGAATTTCCTTCGTCGAAAACTCGTTTAGTTTTAAAAGTTTATTTTTTTTTTTTTTAAATGACTATCGTTTAATGTGGATCTAATTTACTTAAACGGATGATTTTATCTATATATACACATAGGAAATCTCTTGTTAGTTAATTTATATTTGCTCGAGAGACGAGGGTTTTTGTAATTCGATTAATTTTTTTTTCTACTCAATTCCGTACCATATAATAATTAACGTAATGACGATAAGGCCTAATGAAAATAAAAATAAATAAAGAAAAACCAAAAGAAGGGTATAAATAATATAATATTATGTTTAAAAAACACACGCACACATACAGGCGCAGTACGAGTTATCGAATTACATACGGGCATGGAATATTTTCCCAAGCACACGCCGCTCCGGTAAAAAGGGTGGACGAATCGATGGCGGGCGGAATATTATAAAAATAATGTACTGCGGGTCACACACACGCACACAATATCATAATAATATAAGACATCGTCGTCCGAATAATATGGGTCCGAAATATTATCAGAATAATATATAAGAACTGAATCTCACAGACCGGAACACACGCACACAACACAACACCACACATTATATTATATTATATAAATATATATGATATAGTGCGCATCGGAAGGGTCAAGTTAGATGTCTAACGAGCTTCGAATCCGTTCGCAAAGTGAGTGACCGCGAACGAGAGGCGAAGAGGATAATCTATTAAACGACCACCGCCGCCGCCGCCGCCGTCAAGCTATTATTTAGACGGACTTCGGTCGATCTCCGCGGGGACGGAGCAACGGGAAGAGACATTTCAAAGAAAAATAATTGTATTCGGGATTGATAAAGTATATAAAGAGGTTTAGGGTTTAAAATGGCGGAAAATTGTTGTCGTGGATTTACTATACGTTGCGGCGACGGCCTCTGTCCCCGGGCTTTGGGATATCCGTCATTCGAAATTCGTATTAAGGTACCATCACTAATACAACATAATATTATATATATATATATATAACTATGTGAATACAAAATTAATATAACGAACCGCACATAAACGAGAGTTCAGAATATTATTGTTATAACAACTATATTACAGAGTGATTCAACAAGCATGATCGTTTCTAGTACCTATTTGAACGCTCATCCCTAAGATCTAGGTATTTGTTATAGCTAAGTACTTGGACCATATTTTTTTTATTCTTGAGAATTTTGTACTACTGAAGGAGTGTTCTGCGGAAATAAAAACTTCTCTTTTCTAAATAAACCATCCCTCTTCTTTCTACTCTAAATTATACAGTAGATAATTTTTTTTTTTTAATTTGACGAATCAAAATCAAAATTCAATCGAATTTCCATAATATGGTGACTATGGTAATTTAAACATTTTTGTAGTCAGTATTAATCTATCGACATATTCTGTAATTTATAAAAACATTCCAAATACTTATAATAAATACTACGAGAGTAGTATAAAAATCTCAATAATTTAAAGACGTACATTTTAAAATTTCGAAAATCAGAATTTCAATAACTTTATTATAAAAGAAAAAAATTGGTGTGGAGCAAGCTTAGTGAATCACCCTGTATATACGTTTATCTCATCCTATAGAGCCTATATAATATGCTGCGATAAAATTTAAAACACTGAATTATACAATTGAAACGGATGTTTTATAAAAACGCATTATAATTCTATATTTTATATTCATAATATTATTATGTATAGAAATCTCGAAAACAAAAACAGTAAGCTTTTTAAGCTTTATCTGTTCATTATTTTATATATTCATTTATTTTTTCGTGAATAAATGAACATGTGTTAAGTCTGAATATTCAAAATTATGAATATTATATAAAATCGTAAGATTACTTTAATGGTTTATTAAAATAATATTAAACTTACAAAACTAAGTATGCATAATGCATTAAAATATATAAAATTATACAGATATAGACAATGATTATAAATTATAAATACATGTTTATATGTTTAAATGTTTATGCTTTGATCTCTATATAAACAAATCAGTTTTTATTTACGAAGAAATGTTTTAGTCATTATTGATGGTTTTTAAGAATGCATTAAAAATGCTCAGCCTATATTATAATTTTATAAAGATGTACATAGATTGTGTTAGCTTTTTATTCAAAAACACTTGATGTTGGGATAATTGCCTTATATTGTATTTGTGCCCTGTATTAATCTTTTACTTAATTCATATAATTTTTTCATGATATATAAAGATAATAAATAAAGAATATAGAAGATTATTTATAAAAAATTATATTGCTAGCAATGCACATTAAATTTGTTAAATAGAATAATTTAATATTGCATGGAACATATTCCCGTTATATATTTCCTGTTTTTATTTTCATTTTTTTTTTTTTTTTTTTTTTTTTAATCGCATATTACATCTTTTATTCAATTCCACATTTTAAAAGTTTTCGGATAGTTGTAATATTTTTAAAACCCTTAAAAACAAATGTAAGGGATAAGGTTTTTAATAATATTTATTATATTTGATGTTTTTCATCTTATTTTTAATACCTACCTAGTTTCATTACATTTACAACTTTTCATACCATTTTTTGTTCCTCTTTGTACATTTATGTATTCATCGACTTTTTCTCATTGACGATCGAGTGTTGTAGAAAAAATAATGGTTTGTTTTCACTACACGCATTATGCTATTATAAGTATGACATACCTCTTTGGCATATTGTATTTGTGAAACAACCAACCGAATATCTTCTGTACTATTGCACATTCACCGTTAGATAGGTACGTCTATTCACGGTCCATATAGGATAATGCCGTGAATGGTATTTTTTATCGTCGTATACATACAACGAACAAATGAACACGGAGTATATACGAACAAGAGTGTTCGTGTACCTACTTTGAAAGGCGTCGTATTTCTATCAGTTGCCAAACGTATATAATATATATACTCTATGATAAACCGGGAAAGACTTGCGTAAGGGGAGAAAAACATAGACAGTAAAATAATTCTGATACAATAATAACTTAGAACAAAAGTGAAGTGACTAAGTAAGTTAACTTTGTAAAACTGGAGTAAGCGTAAATCAAGAGATTGTCTTTATAGTTGTCAATATTAGTAGGTGTATATATACCATATAGGTGTGGCGAGATTTCAATGAAAAACTAGTGGCGCAGAAGCTTCATTTTTCAGTTAGCCACAATTCTTCGAATAAATTGTAAAGGTATTCAAAACTGCGGCTCTAAATTACTTTTAGTGGTAGTTTTCCAAAAAATATAGTCATTAGCCGTCCACACCCACCTGCGGCTTCAGCATTACTGTCGTGTAACCGTGAGGAATTTGAGTGCACGTCACCGATGATTTGTACTCCATGAAATTGACTATCGCTGAGCGCAACAAATGTCTAAAAATAATTAAAAATATGTATATACTTAAATACAGGGTTTTTATACCAACCGAATAGTTTATTCAAAAATGTAAGTATTTCGTCGAGTCACATATTATGAAGCATACTGTACATCTAAACTTCACTAATCACAATGCATGATAATAATATTACCATACTCGCCATCATAATAATTACATGTTTAAAAGTCATATCAATTAAAATAATTTTAAAACCAATGCTGTCGTAGGTATTATGATGAATATATACGCATTACATCACGATCGAAATTTTCAAAATTTCTTTTCTCGCATAATAAAATATAGTATACTATATTATCCACTGCTTTTCGCAATTAATTCAAATTATAAGGAGAACAGCGGATGAGAAATGAGTAACCGTACAGTGACATCACTTTGCGTTTGATGTGAACTTATTTTACGAGTATACGCGTTTTTAAATAGCGAGAAATGTGTTTCAAGTCCATACTGTAAACAAATTATTTTTAGGTCATTTATTGTATATAAAAATAAAAATAAATACTTTTAAGTGCTTGGAGTATCAAAGCAATATAAAATGCATTTTAGGTCATTAAAATTCAAACCTTAAAATATTATATTTTGTCGTGAGTCGTAATAACACTGGTCGGACGTATAATATTGATTAAATCGATTTAGATGTCAGCTGCATGGTTTCCAAATAACTACAGCGAGACATCCGCGCAGACACTATAATATTATACGCTACAAAAACTGTAAAATTCAATGTACATCTACCCACAGTTTATTTTAAAACACCTACTCAAAAGTTAAAATACATTCAATACATTGGTACACTGAACGTCTGTGCCGTACTGTCTGACGCAAAATTATTACAATCACGTAATACCGTCGTATATATGTATATTTACTGTAATAAATCGCAGGATAAGAAAAATGTATTTTTATCTAAAATTTGTGAGGTAAAATTACTCAATAAACTTTTTTCGACAGTAAAAAAAAAAAACTACTTACTGCGTAATATAATATATTTATATTATGTAATTATTATATATATTTGATTTACGTTTATATGAATAACTCTCGTTGATATTTTCTCGAGTTAAGTCCACAACCGCATTCGTCAAGTCGTTGTACCACCAACACAACACGTATTACATGTTCGTAACAATCGTAAGAGTATTACCGCCTATAATAATAAAGAATTTTGATCGGTGTTATTGGTTTTTTTCTTGTGTTGGATACAAAAGATAAAAATAATAATTCTCGTGCCAAATCTCCGCTTGGCGATCCAACAGTCTGCAACGTGGACTATACCGAGTAATTCATCAAGCATGTTCAGCCTTTTTGTTTTCTATAATACAGTTAATCAAAATATGATTTTAGGAAGTTTTAAATAATTATAAAAGACTATTTTTAAAATCTTGAAATTTGTTGTACTACTTAAAGAGTATCCAGCGGAGATTTCAAACTTTTGTATTTTAATAATAAATTGAAAACATTTTTGTAATCAATATAATTAAGCTATCAACATATTTTATAATTTTTAAAAATGATTAATTACTTAAATAAACACTAATTTCAATATAACATTTATTTTCTATATATTTTTATAAAGCTATTTTTTAAGGACTATTATTATCCTTGAAATGTTTATACTGAGGACTATTATATCCTTAGTATAAACATTTTAACAACTTCGCATACGAATTTTAAGTATATTTAAAAATGCCAAAAATCAGAATTTGATAAATTAATTATTAAATGAAACATTATGAGCAAGCATGTTGGACATTATATCGTGTGAATTACGATAACTGTTATTGCTATATCGTTATATTATGGTGTTAATTATTATTATTATTGACTATTGTGCGTATACACACCACTTATTACCGAGGCCGCGCAAATACGTGTTGTTCGGTCGGTTGCAAAACACTCGATCGCCCAACGTCTCTCGGCGGTCTTTTTAAATGTCATTTCGTCGTGTTTTTCCATTAATTGTTTTAATAGTCCCATGTCCGATTACAATATACATTTATTACAATAATATACAACGGTAGCAGACACACAATAATATATTATTCGTTGTGCGTACAGAGCTATAACACAACTGTTGTATGGGTAGATTTAAACGAAACCCAAAGGCGTTATGCTCACCTAACCAACGTATAAAAAAAAAAAACAGTCAAGTTAAATAAATAACGCTCTCCACGATTATTACACAACGAGTTTTGGATTTGGAATATTATTGTGTGTAAGTGTGTGTGTACACCTAAATGGACGCGTCTATCGACTGTTGGTGCGTTACGGTCTACGACCAGTGTGTTCATATTGCTGTATTATATATCGAAGGCGGCATATAGACGGTACATATAATCCATACATTTTCAAGACCACGCACGAAAAATCGATTTTACATAATATATATATATATATATATTTCGTTTTCTCGTAACATATGTGTCGTATAATATGTCCTAAAAATGTGTTCCTATTGTTTTATTTAATTATGGTAGGAATGACGAAATATTATTATTATTTATTTACAAATATAATATATATAGATAATTTAATATAATATAATGGGCCCCGTTGAGCTGGCTTATGAATACATCATAATGTTGTGTACCTGCCTATAATGATAATAATACACAAATATACGTTTTTTGAATAATTACATTAGTTTTACCTTAAATGGTCATCGTTGCTCAATTATTGGTATTAAATAACATATACCCACCAAACTAAATAACATATTAACAACACTACAGTACAGTAGTGTTTTGACTGACAGATCGTCATAAATGCAATATTCATTTAACCGGTTACAAATTATTGTATTCATATCTATTGACACGGTAATCAGTCAAATACAAGTTATTACGTTAAAATGCATTACTTATATAACGCTGTACCTACATTTAAATGATAATACATAATCAGTAAACCCATTATACTTTAGTTAAAATAAAGTACTATATTGAGAGACATATTTCATAAAAAAATATATAGACTGAAATACTGAAAAATTTTAATTTAATTTCTAGGCAACTCAGAATTATGTTAACACGGTTAAGTATAGTTTCATAAGTATTAGTTTCATCATATCTGCCAACTTTTGAAATCTAAGTAGTATTATGCCATGAGGTTCGACTATATAGCTGGTCTAGTAGTATAACCTGTAAGTACCTAACTTATATAGTGTAAATATATACTTATGTAACCACTATACATGGCAAAAATAATTTTATAAATTACTTAAAAACTAAAGTAGAATATTAATGTATTGAAAGATTAATTTACACCAATTATTCCTAAATATTATAACGATGTCTATAGATTCATTTCTTGACAACTTTAAAGCCCGCTAAAAATAAGTAAGCGCTAAACTATTAATTATAATAGCAAAATGTAATTATTAACATTCCAAAATTTTGAAACACACATTTTTTTTTCATAATTACAGCTGCAACATTCATTTAATTAAAATATTTTTTATAATGTATTAAGATAACCAATGAACATTAATTAATATATAATATGTTTTAATATCTAGTGTGGTATAAGGTATAATTAATCTTAATTTATCTCTAAAAGTGATTGTTTAATAGGATGAGCATACTTTTTTTTTAACTCGTTTGCCGACGCAGACAATCCAGCATATTATACATTTATATAGGTATAATGACTGAAGTATCCACTCGATGATAATGGAGTGCACAGCATAATAAATTTAAACTTCAATCAAGTGCTATTTATTAGTTTATAATATTATTATGTTAATGATTTAAATTCGAAACATATAAATTCTCTATTTAGCATATTATATAATATAATGTATAAATTAATTAAAATCCCAACAGAGAATTCTGCTAACTAAATATAGTGGTTTATTACTTATAGTTATATTATTTGGTTTTAAGTCAAAATTAATAATTATACCATTTGCTCGTTTCATATTAAATATAAATACATTTTATACTTTTATATCATTGATACATTATTTATATATTTATATACACTTATTAAAACCAATGCGTCAGAATATATACTCAGATTTCATATAATATAAATTATGAACAATGGTTTAAAATTCAATGAAAGATCACTCAATTATTATAATTTAATTTAAAAATAAAATCATAAAGCGATACAAAACACAAATTATTTCCACCGATCTCCGTCGATCGCTATATTACTGTGTTACACTTAAAAAAAAAAGGAATAAAATAAAAATAAAAGTTCTTTTCAGATTGACATTTCTTTTAACCAAGCGATCGCGAGATAACGAGACGACGACATCGTTTTGCGTCCTCTATTGAGTTTTTAATAATTATTATTGTTATAGCCATGGGAATACGCGCGGACGGTCGGGGAATTAAAACGATATTGATGCGCGCGGGCCTCGGCTCTACTCGACACCGCTACGAAATCGCGACGACGGGGGCCGTCTCCGTCTTGGGCTTGCTTAATTTACAACTAATTTACAGCATCCATTAACGGAGGCTTTTAAGTCGCTTCTATTTTAAACGCGCGTGTCGCATCCGTCCGGTGATTTATCCATGATATATTAGGTACATAGTAAAATATATACACGTCTGACTACGTCTGTCGTTTTTGTATTATATAATGGTATACGTTGTATCATGTGTACGCGCACTAAGCGAGCACCTTATCATATACCCAACCTATTAATAATAATATTATACGCCGCCGCCACCACCTTATCGGTGTATTAAAGTGACTTCACATCCAATCCAATCGGCGCGCAATGCCTTCTGGTAGTTACACACTCGGCGTCGGTCCGGAGTCAAGTGCACGAGGTCTCTCTCTCTCTCTCGAAAACGTCGGATAACAATCATCGTAAAAAACAAAACTAAGGAGAAAAAAAATAGTATGAGCCGCCGCGTAACACTCGGGTAGTTTATGGACCGGGAGAAAAGCAACAGCGAAAACCCCTTAAAACCTAAGTGCACGCGACGCGTCTGAGAAAGACCGTAAATAACGAGTTTTAATATAACGGAAGTTATATTATCGTCCCTGTCTCGACTACTGCCGCCAGCGAATCACAGGTACACTCCGCGCCCACACCGTTTATTTATAACGCTCGTCGTGTATCACCGTCAACGCGAGTGCATACAATAATATAATATAACAAACGGTTGTGAATCAGTCTATATTTTCTGTTTTTTAATGTTTTTTTTTTTTTCTAGAATTTTTTGTTTTTGTTTTAAATAATTATTATCATCTCCGCTGCAACAGTATAATAAATAGACGCGAAGCTATATATATATATATATATATATGCATATTGTATATACGCACATTGTTCCCGTGCTTTTCGTGCATTGCGATTCGGTTGTGAAACTTTTCGCTTTTAAACAACTTGGACCGGGAAAATGCTGCGCTCAGATGCCGTCACCGCCGCCGCTGCCGGTGCGACGCGTGAATTTATCACTATAATAATTATTAATTAAGCCAACACACAATGGAACGACGGGGGTGTTCGGGTCGTTTTTCACGGGCGGCAAAAGGCTTGTAACAATAATAATTATTGTGATATTTTCATTTGGGGCAGACAAAAAGTAAAAAAAAAAAAAATAACAATAATAACGAAAACGAAAAAAATAAATAAAGAGCACAATATAATACACCTCTCACCAGGTGTACCCCGTGACACCGACTCCCGTTGGACCCTTTACATTATATTCAGACCGGAACTCTTTCATATCGAATTACTATGTATACCTACGTGCACCACCGGTGACGTCATGTCATAATAATTGAAAGACATCGTCGCAGTGGTGAAAAACCAAACGAAGTTTATGCTCGCCCAGAGGAACTGCACAGCACTCGCGTATAATATACACGCGGTTCCCACGGTGGTGTTTTTTAATAGTCTTCGGCGCCGCCCATCATGTGAATAAGAAGGGTCGTCTGGTAAGGCGCTTAATTTCCGGTGTTTGATCGGCGCGAAGGTGGCACGGGGCTGTATACACACACGAAAATTAGTCACCGAAGCCAAACAGTGGCGATAGCGACACAAGAAATAATTGGAATTTTCTCACTCGGTATGAGTTAACAATAATAGTCAACTTATGGCCGTCCCTTATTGCCTCGAATCGAGCTGAACACAATACGTCCAAAGTATATAAAACGATTTCGTTTATATTATCTACGGACGACATTAGTGGTCGAAAAGATTTTGAGGATTTACGATTCGCATACAATGCCTATTATATCGTTCTATTCGTCGTTCACATATATTATTATTTGATGAACTTTGTTTTATTTAACTGCGATGTGAACGGTAAGAAATCGTTTCTATAATATATTTTATACTTTATAGTACATAAAGACTCAAAGTCTAAGTATCTAAAAAATATTCAATCACATTTCGTGAATCATATTTATGAACAGTTTACAGTAAAGTCTATATTCTTATATCCTATTACTACTCAATTCAATCTTCGGAATTTAATACGGATATAGTACGTGAACCGCGCCAAATTGAATTGTGACGAATTTGAATCAGCATAAAAATGTGTTGTGAATAATCTATATAGTTGAAAGAAGGGTTTATATTTGGTAATCATAAATTGATATTTTGATCGACAACACAAAAATGAAAAATACAAACAAAATTCTCGATTTCATTTTATTTTTATTTTAACATATTATTTAACATTAGTGTTTTATATTAACCTAATCTCATCTATTAGAAGAATTTTTTTTATGCACTTAAATTTGCGTAATAATAATTTTATTGTTTATACGTAAATTAATATTATTTATTTAAAACTGATATGTAACCCGCTGATACTAAAAAATTCAAAATAATGATACACTTATTAATGCTTATATGGTATGTTGTTATTATTTTTTAACTACATTTTGTCTTATAAAAATAAAACTTTTAACAAATAATTTATTTTTATAATATTTAGTTCTAAATCGGTTACTTTATATGGTAATACTTTATACTCGTATGTATAATATATTAAATCCGCCCCACGAATTTTTGAAAGAAATTGATGGTGTTTTCCATTTGTATGAACGTGTCCGGAAGCTGAACACAACTGCGCATTGTTTGGAGGTACCGTCCGATCGGAAAGAAGGTCACAACGAAGGGGCAGATACTTCCTGTGTGAGGGTCATTTTTCAAAGAGAATCTTTACAACTCGGGAACTTGGCTATTGCTACTGAAATTTCACAAAGCTCAAATTAAGTACAAACCTATGAACAGAGTTAGAAAACAAGCCTGGTTCATTGACCTCACAAAAAAAACAACAAAATATTACTTTAAAAAAGCACAGTTAGCCTATACAATGTAGATATTAGATGTTGGGTCTTCAGTTCCCGTCCATATAATTTATTATATAATTATATATTTCAATATAATCATAAATCGCATAATTTAAATAAAAATGGTTTAAAGCGAGGTAGGTATGACATAAATTGTTTTATGGGACTTTTTAAAATACGTAAGACTAAAAATACAAGTGTAGGAATCTGATAAAAAATAAACTTACATCTTTCTTTCAAACATACATTGTAAAATAGGAATAAAACTAAAAATTGCATATTTTGTCAAATTAAGCCCAACAAGCGTATTAATAACAATATGGTCGCATATATAATATTCTAAACTATAATAGTAAACATCACAAAAATATAAACACCAAAAAGTAAAAAAAAATATGTTGTATATATTTATTATCGGATACCGCAAATATTTTATTTTTCCGTTGCTGCGTTGATATACGTAGTATTTCATTCGAAAAGTAACAATGATATGGGGATTTAATATTTTACTCTATAAAATAGTATTGTAAATGATGAACGACGCACGTAGAAGTATAATAATAATATGTACCATGGCAATACGATTCGCTATATGTACACAGAAAAACATGTAATCTGAGTTACAAAAATAAAAAAAAATACACAATCATAACGACAGGGTTAAATCCCCTGCGACAGATTGTACGCTTCGTTAGCGTACGTCACTGCCAGAAGGATACGACAATGGTTTGATATTTTTTATGGAAAAAAAGTCTGACGAGACATGGCAAAATATAAAAGATCATTTTGGGTAGGAAGCCGTCGCAAGGTTATGAGTAATGTCGGAAAAATAAGCAGAAAACGCCAAAAAAAAAAAAAAACAACATAGATTTGAAAATGGTGAAATGTTTTTGCCATAATTTTTACCTACGGATTTCGGAATATATTTATTTCTAGTAAAACGAAAAAAGAAACAACAAAAATACATAAAAGGTATTTAGGTCATATGCCGCACTGTGCGTATATTATGAAGAAATTAACTATAAAGATGATGTCTATGACGTATGATATGAGAAGAAAATAATCTGAAAAGTTATATCATAACGTTGTACTTGGTAAGCAAATCGTAGAGAATTGACTCACTTAAGCCATAAATAGTCATCCAAGGACATTTTTAACACCGTTGACCGTTATAATAATATATTTAAATATTAAAATATTATAACTACGACGCAGAGTATCATCCGAAAACTAAAACGTGCTATGCGAGTGAAATTATTATTATGAAATCACAACAATCATAATATACATATTATTATATTTGCGATTTCTATCGAAATGCATTCTTAATATTCTTATTATTACGTAGACGCTCTATTCTAGTATTGTTAGTGTGTGACAAATAGTTGAATTCGTCGTTTTTCGTGACGGATTTTCGATTTTCTGGCAATGAAAACGGCGAGCAGCGAGTGGTATGTACACAGTTGATTCGTAATAAAATAGAAATTCGTCATTCCAGTAGAAATAATGAAATATCTTGTTCGGATTTTTTAACTTCACTCAAACGTGTCATAAATAATATACCGTACAACTGCTCAAATCAAATATGACTTAAGTTTAAAACAAGTTGTGTCGTTAGGTATTTCCGCAGGTACCTACTATCCGAAACAATTATCATTAGATTGTGATATATATTAAATTGTCAATCCATTTTTCCGGTTCGAATAATGTTATGGTCCAATGAATGTATACAATATAAAATGACGTCGCGAAGCAATTATATTCATAAAAACACCGTTTGTCAAACCATTCTTTTATTATTCGGCACCTAAGCACTTTACTAATAATATACAGTGTGTAGACGCCTACTTGATCGGGCACGCTTTGGGCACAATTCGGAAGCCCTCCCCCCCTCTCTTCAACTATATTATATTATTTATAATACGAATAATATCGCACGCGCCACAATAAGGCATCTGCGAGACGCGGAGTTTCCATATGTTTCCGGGCACGTTCTGTTGTTTTATTGTCATTGCATTATTGTAGTTATTATTACTATAATCATACCTAACTGTAATTAATTTTCACCGTCTTGTGTATAAAAAAAAATTTAAAAAAACGAAAAACCCGACGACAGACGTGACCCGTCCTTTTAACGAGCAGCCATTGTCGTTGCGGGCGTGCGGAACAATGGAACCATCGCCACTGCCACCTCTACGGACCGTCATAAGGCTTCTCGTCATAGGTATTACATTGTGTGTGCAGAGGTGATCGATAGCCGTGGCGCCGCGCACGAACTTGTCACTATCTCTGTGCGACACGCGCGAGTTAATCGCCGTTAATCATTTCTTATTTAGCGCTGTGTGTGTATGTGTGTGGGACGTGTAATTTGGCGATTCGTCTAAACGCGTTACGACTCCACGAGTACGCACTACTTGCTTAGGTACTACCGCAATACCTTCGATGTATTACGTATACGTAAATAAAATTGTTATATGTCTTAGGGCGGGAAAGACGTCTTCATCGAGAACGTAGGTGGCGCGTTGACTTCATAATATGTGTGTGCAGACTAATTGGTGGTACCTACAGCATCTTATTTAGGCTCCCTTCTAAATTTGTAGACCTATCCTGACGAGTCGAGTAAAATTTTAACAAATGTTCTGCTTGGTTTTTAGTTTTTCCTAATTATTTCAAAAATGAATGTATATTTTCAACTCTCACCTTCAAAACAACCAAATAGATCGAATTTTCTACACAATACTTTCGTCTAAGTCGATGATCAGTACATTTTTTCAACTAATAAAACGCCCTAACTGTTATAGGTACTTAATTATTTTTTCGAGTTTGTTTATTACTAAATATAAATCACTATTTATTGTTCTATTAATAAACTAGAATATTAATAATTCAAAAAAATTTTTTATTCAAAAATTTAAAACATGGACTTTTATAGGTGTATTATTTATAATAGGTAACATATATATTATAAACGCATAAAACATTGTATTATCAATTTTACATATCACATATTTTAGAAATAAAATAAACTTTAGTGTAATAATAAGTTTGAAAAAAAACTACCCTAGATCAAGGACTTTTTTTATAACCTAATTATAAAACGTCAAAAAGTGCCCAAACATATCAAGCTTTCACGTGGCAACCCGGGAGCATACAATATAACAATGTAATATTATATCGCGATATATTATGTTTACATGTGTTGTGTGTGTCAGTATATATATGGACACAAAATGCCCTAAGAGACCGGGTGTCAAATTCCGAAGAGGGTACAACAATATGTGCGGTAGTTTTAGTAGTTATTATAGGTGAGTAACCACACCTTGTCAAAATTACGAGTTGCGTCCAAAAACGTCTATAATCGAGTTTGCCCGTCGTCAATATACCTACGCGACTCGCTCTTTGTGATATTAGATTGTCTATAGCTCCTTCGTACGTCAAACATTTTAGATTTTCTTCATAAGCTCTAATATAGGTATATGTCATATATAATCGTATTATATATAACACATGTTTCTCTTGATTACGTGGTTATAGTGGGTCGCTATAATAAGTAAGTATAGATTTTGTTGTCATGGACAATGGATCGAGAAAATGTATAGTGACACGAGTGAAGGAGTTCAGTATACAGACTGTATAGTTGACCAGACCGAAAAGCCGAGGATATTACTGCACGAGCAAATAAAAAATGGGATTAGGAAAAATAATGATAAATTAATATTTGAGAATAAAAAACACTATAATAAATTATGTATACAACAGTACTTATCTGTTCGCATATGATTTTAGTTAAAAATGTTTAAGAAAAATCAAGTTGGTTTATTTAGTTTATTTTTTTATTTCCGTAATTTTGTATTGGATTAATCTTACGTTATTAAAAAAAAAATGCTTATTTTAGTTTGACTTCAGTAATATAAAACAATGTTGGTTATGCCTTCTAGATCTATAGGTACATAGAAAACTCAATATATTATCGTCTTTCTTTTTTCTAAGAGTGCGGATGTCTCCGAATAATGGGTTGTCAAATTTGGTTTGCAGGACTTTCAATTTTCAGCATCTGAGTTGGGGCATCCAAAACAAAGATTACAGCATTAACTATGATCGAAGGGCTCTCTGAACCCTCTATATGCGTAACGCATCGTATAGAGGCGGTGATTTGTTAACATAGCGCGACGTCGGGGGTAAATTGATTGTGGAGGGATGTTTGATGTCGAAATGAAGATAAATCACCTTAAAAACCCGACCCAAGTGGGTGGAAACTATTTTTGGTTCGACTCATCTTACAACACACACACGCATTTAAAATAATGCGCCTCTTTTATGTTTTATAACGATGGATAACTATAATACAAACATAAAAATGCATTCTTAACTTGATTTTAAATTGTTTACTTTACAAACTAACAACTACCTAAACCTTTTCAAATGATTTATAAATATTAATTACAAGTAGGCATACCTATAACGACGTATTACATAAATACATATAATTTATATGTTCTATGATATAAGTAACCCTACGTGTTTGATAAAATAAATTGCTTGGGATTTAATGGGATACATTTTCCATTTAAATAATATGGAATGGAACAATAATTATCTAAATTATAGTAGTTATAGGAACAATAACATATTTTAAAATTAACATCTAAAAATACATTTTCAATAACATTACGTAACTAAAGCTCGAAGCATCTAAAATGCAATCGAAATTGCATTTTCATAATTCCACTATATGATGACTCATGGAATATATCGAAAAGTCCAGTACACGACGTCGGAAACCTAAAAAGTGTCAAAAAGAAATGTCGCGATTTAAAATTACAACAATAACCATATAAGGTTACTCGCTTACTCCATTTACTGACTTGAACGATTTGTTCGTAAGAAAATGTCCCGGCGTTGTATGATGTCTACAACGTGAAGCCACAAACCTACGCCCTTGATTATTATTTACCGGATACCATAATCTTGACGGCCAGTCTAATAATATTGGGGGAAAAAATAAACAATATCTTCGCCGGCGATCAAGGTGTGGTCCACTGTGTAACTATTTTTTTTCTTTAATGCGAAACTAAATTACATGCATTTTTTCTGATCGAATGCGTCCACTCTGTTGAGTTCGGCGTAGGTAATCGAAAAATCAACCTCATTATTATATTCCAAATTGTATTATGTCCTTGTGTTTTATTTACCTAGCATCGGTATACTTTCAAATGTTCATATTATTGTATCATGGTATACTATAAGTATATGAATGTATTTATGTTATAAGACGTACATTACTGATATTATGTTAATGATCAAACAGATACTAACTTTACACAGCATACACACCATGATGGATTCGGTTATAAACATGCTTATGCTTTCACGAACATAAAATATATAATGTTATGATTATAGTATAAGCAACCGTTTAAATTAAAATTAAATTTCGTATTATTTTAAACATACTCTAACACCTATCACCCGAGTACCTGACCTATAATATGCAATAAAAAACGAGTAGAAATCGATCTAAAAAAAGTATATTATTATATCAGTATATTTATATCATATTATTTTACTCCCCTAAAATAACAATAATAATAAAAAAAATGAATTCATTATGATTATATAATTATTTATGTGATATAGATACAAACTATTGTATTGTAATTGGCATGGAAACATATTTGTTTATTTACCAAATTTAGAAAATTATAATTTTTGAAAAAATAAAGTATTAATCCATAATAAACTTTTCAAGTATTATTAAAATTTAATAACTTATTTAAAAATAAAATGGGTGGATTACTGAGCAGCACCCCAACAAATAACGCAATTGAAAGTACAATGGTTAGAAGAAATATTACTGGTACTACTCCGATGAGTCTGGTAGATAATTGGCGAGAAGAAGTTGTACAACGTGTAAGCAAATTTCAGAATCCACAAAAACGTCAGTCAAATTACGAACGCAATATAAGTGTTTATGAATCCGTTCGAAAAGAGTTTGCTAAGAAGCACCAAAAATCATACTATCAATTATTTATTGACCGTTTCTCGCGTTAACACACTTGAATAAAAAAAAAGGCTAGAAGTTAAATTATTAACTTTTTAGTTTTTTTTTTAATTCTTTTAAAAGATTTTTAAAGTTCATCTTTTTTAATTCTTACTAAACATGAAATACAATAAATAATATTTAAACCGTATTTTCACACAGTTATTTTATTTTTATCGCATAATGTCGACCACTTAAATATATGGATAATATTTTGATGGTTTTTTGGGGGGGAGGGGGGCAGTATAAATCAAAATCAACTTAAATTATAATTTTATTTTTATACCAGATAATAATATTACTCGTGTCAAAAAAGTTGAAGATAAGGTATATATGAAACGAGTTTTTGATTTAATAGGAAGTATTAGAGCCATGAAGTGGCCTCAACAATGTAATATCTCTGTTAATATTTATAATTCAATATTAATATTCAGCTTTTTTCGTATATCTTAAATAATACGAGAGGTCTAAATCAAGTAAAGTCGAAATACCCAAAATATGAGGTGTTTTTACGTCGGTTTCGTATATGATGGTTAGATGTAATAAGTACAAACTGCGAATTTATCGGGGGGATCGGCTATGTTTTGCGACACCCGCGGATTGCAAAAGTCAAAAAACACCAGCACCCCGACCTGAACGAACAAACGCGCCGTGTATATACGTACATAAATATCTAAGCCTTTACACCGATGCAATATAATTGTTACGGTACGATGGGCATCATAACACACACCGAACACACCTACCTATTTTATGTGCATATTTACGGGACTATTACATGCGTGTACTAGTGTTATATATATATATATATATATATATATTGTATATAATATACGACTGTAAATTGTAACGACGAATGTACAATATAATGTGGTACCTCCACATCGCAGATGTGCCGCCGCGTGTGCGCCACGACTATAGTGAGCGCTGGTAAAAAATTTACGGTACTCCTCGACCCGTTCCTGCACAATATACCTACTGTTATTCTTTCTCGTGACGTTTTTATTATATCCTTTTTCCGCAGGTCCTGCCCGTGACACACATACAATATATATATACCTATATAATATACACTTACAAACGTACGACTGTTCTGTCAAACACACACACACACACACGTATATGAATAAATACACAGTATGATAAATACATGTATAGGTGTGCAGTATAATATAATATAATATTATTATAATATATAACAATAATGTATGTCGAGAGACAGAAAAATAAAACACACACACGACACACGTGTGTGTACCGAACATACGCCTCTTTTTGTGTCGTCGACGTTTTCGTAGAGTCCGCCGTTGATCTCCCCTTCCCGTGCTCTTTATCGCCCCGTCCGATGCGCAATGTGTCTGTACCTGCAGCCTTTTTTTTTATATCGTCATCGTTGATTTTTTTTGTTTTTTTTATTTTGTTATAAATATAATTTTTTTTTTCACCTTTTCGCGCACGTGCAGGCGGAAACGCGTCCCGTCCGTACATAATGGCATTTAATTGGATTCATTTGCGCGATCACATATTATAATTGTATATAAAGAGACATTTAATGACGTCGCCGCGCGCGCGTATATGATGGTATAGCTAAAAAAGCCGACGGGAAGGCGAGTATTGGACGATCGGCGGCGAAGGAAGATGACGGGGAACGCGGGTCGAGGGAGGTGAGTGGGCTAAACGGCGTACGTCTGGCTTTTAATTAGCTACACACGCACAAAAAAACCGATTCAATTAGTGACCGTCGCGCCCGCCGAACAACAAAAGCCCCGGAGGCTGTCAATTAAATATTGCATACACAATAGAATATAATAGTGTATGACGACCGCGGCGGAGACGATGGTGGAATGTGTTGTTTTAATCAGGAAATCGTCAATGAGCGCGCGGAACAGCATACCGTATACAATATGTGCGCACGTACGCTCGTTTTATTTTTTTTGTTGTTTATTTATTATTATTATTGTTTTAATACTTCAATAAACGATTTATCGATGGCCACTGCTATGGACAACAACCTGCGGCAAAATAATAATAATATTATGCGTATCACCCGTCAACACAATGATATCATACCATTATTACGTACAATATAATATATCGTATGCTATGTCGGCGCTTATTGAAATTAAACAGAACAGTCCCAATTAATACGTATATATACTAATATTTAGAAAGTCTTAAGATTTATTACACTATGGTCAGTGTGATCAAAAATTAATTTTGAGAACATATTTTCTCATTTTTTAGTCCATTTTACTGATTTTGTTATATATATATTTATTCATCTTGATGATTTTTTGAAAATATACTTTTATATAATTTTAAATTATTACGAAGAGCATTTTTTATTTCTATAATTAAAATTGTTTGTGTTAGTGTGCATTGCAATACATATATCATTTTATTCTTGAACCTTTCACCTTATTGACTCATTCAACTAATACATTTAAATATTCTAGGTATAGTCCGAAATTGAGTCCTGCACAAAGTGGTGACGTCCATATATTATTTATATATATATTATATAATATTAATATGTATATTATTATGTAATGCGATAATTATTTTGTGCAGGGAGAAATGAGATAATTTTTGATTTAGTTTCGGAGGCTATAATATAAAATGGTTATAAAAAAAACCAAACTTTTTTAAAACAAATACCAACCCTATGATAAATAATTATAAAGTTAAAATTATTGTCCATCGCCATCAAACAATTGACGCGAATTTATAATAGGATACGACGTATATATAATATTAAAATCACTGATTATAAGCTACCTAGATAGCTATAAACATATGTTACACGCTATGACGACATCTAATGACAAAATTAAAACAGACACTTTTATCGCAATTCTTTCTACGCCTTATAAAAACGTTAATAACGAATAATATTCAGTTTATCCCTAATAGAATTATTTATCCTATATTTGGAATATACAAGCAGTATTACTTAATATGGTGTGTCACGTGTAAACTGCGCCAAAAAGCATATACAATATTGTTCATGTAATATAATTTGTAAAATAGTAATTCAGTTTCAATATATCCTAGAAGAGATTAAGATAGCAGGTGGCATTCGCTATCCTACAAGACTTATTTGTTGATTGGTTAAAATTAATAATTCAAAGTATAAATCGATGTCTACAATTAAAATATGTAAGATGTCAAATGTGATTTATTTTTGATTATTTTATTTATGATATACAATTATTTTTGTGTATCATATTATAATATAGTAATGCAATTTATTGAACCTTCATAATGCTTGAGTAAAGAACATTTTATATTCCTCAACGATTTCTTCCATGTGTTGATATTGTATTCATTTTTATCTAAATATCTTGTTGCGACTCGATAATTTTGTGTATACAATAATAAATTAAATGTGAAATATATGAAGGTCGCTTAGATACTATAGTCCCAAATTACTATATTCATTATAAAAATACACCGAGCGCAATTCACTGTCCATTCACTATGGGTGAAATTTATAAACGCCTCGTGGACTGTGTATTTCTTTTGATGGGCCATAACTTACAAGTATAATATTATAAGATTAAATAATTCAATTATATGTATGTATACTAAAAGTAGTATTCATCTATTTCAACTAAGGTATATATATCTACAACTTTCTTGAGTGGGCCGCCTAGTTAGAAGAAGGGACTAATAGTGGGTCACTACACCATAAAAAAAAAGTTAGGAAACTTGGCTGTATAGAATATACCATTTGTCAAATCGTAGATAAATTATGTGTTTATTATTCCTAATAGTATATTAATGATAATAAAGACAAAAATCAACCCTTATTTTTGGTAGATGTAAATGTAAATGTATTTTTGTATAGGTATCTACTTACTAAACAGATGTTTTCACAATGACATTTTTTGATGTTTATCTTCACCATGATTAATGCAGGTACTACATATGTTGAAATTTATTATTTACAAAATCGTCGACTAGACAATAAGTTAAATACGTTAATGATGCATAATAAATGTCTTATCACTCATCAAATATATATTTTTTTGATAAATATTTTAAATTTTTAAAAAATATAAAAGTATTTATAATTTATTATATAATTATTCATGATACCAAATAAACTATAAATATTCCATCTTTCTACATTTATATTTTAGTCCTAAAAAAACATTATTATTTATTATAATTGTTATTATATAACGCATATTATAATCAATGGCATGCGTAGTAATTAAAATATTATAACGTTAGTATCTTACTACAGCGATCTTATACCACACTCCGACGAACGCGAATGACAATGTGAGGTTTTACGACTACACGAGTTCCAGGTAATCACGAAGGTGATATATGAAATGATTCATAACATCCATTTAAATAACTACACTAATAATTCCAATACTTGCATCTATGAAAAGATATTTTTATAACCTAATTATCGAAATATACATATTAAATAACAATAAATGTTATTAATTATCGAAAATTACCTCAGAATCGTTGGAAAATTACGTGTAATATTGGTACGTCACATTATGAGTTATGTGGTACTATAGTAACTAGTAGGTAATATATAATCGATTTCATACACGTGATTTATAGTGATTAATACAAAACTATACTATACTTAATATAACTTAAATTATAAGTTAGTTTTAGAACTATTGTAGTAGTACAATATTGTTACATATTTGAATATTACGCATTTGTCTAAAACATTTACTTTTATTATCTATATTCTATACTATACTAACTGATTCAAAAAATTAAACAGTTATATAATATTTAAATTACATTTTTCATTTTTTTTTATTGGACTCACAAAAAAATAAATATATATTTAATGATTATATACTTTAAATTAACTTAATATATACCTAGATTTTACCTTAATGTATAGCTGTTGGCTGTAGGCCTTTCTTGTAATAGTTTATATTTCACAATTTAAACAGCATAATTAAAATCGTAATACTTATACATATACCCGTATAGACACATTATTCAGAGGTATATTCATTGTGTATTTGAACTTAAACACAAAAACATGAAATAGTATATGTATTGATGTTGCATTGTGTTTATTTACTCGGCCGTGCAACAATTTTTCGTATATAGCCACGGGCAGTACATGCAATTAATGCAAGGTATTCCAATTAATATTGTTCCATTCAATTCTATTAACCAATATTACCACGTGAACTATAGTAATATTATTAAAATATATAGGAGAAAAAAAATATTTAAAACAAAATGTACTCAATAAATCTATCCGAAACGCTTGTCTAATCACAACGTATATATTTACCCATTACGTGAATATAGAACATTATGTAGTATATATTATGTTGTATTGCAGTATTAATACAATTGTACAGTGTAAAGTACCTATACCTATTTCGAATCTACACAAATGAGAATATAATATACGATTATTAATTCAATTTATTCATAATATATTTGTAATATTGTGATTTGATAATATCAGCCGTTTCGGTTAAACATAAAATTATCGGACCATTATTAAGCGGCAATCTAATATGCGCCGTAATAAGCAATAAGAAACTTACCATGCATGATGTGTTCTTGTGAAACGTGTTGTATCTGTATGTAAATTACGATTTGAGATAAATAAAACAATGTGCCTACAACCTACGTTTATTTTGTTTATTTTGGTTAGATTAACATCTCGAGGTTTTTTTTTTTTTTTTATTACAAATAAGCAGTCTGCGGAGAAATAAGATTGACGCCTATATGTTTACTGCGGTATACAGTCATTAGTACCTACTCAGTAGGTTATATTTTTTGTTTTAAACAAAATCAAAATATACCGCAGAGGATACCTATACAGACACTTAATTACTACACCGATTGGTTAGAGTTAACAACTCGTGTTTATCACAAATAACATTTACAGACTGTAATTATTCTGTATTGCGGCATCGCATTATAGACTGCAGATACTCAAGAATTCGATCTAACCATTCAACGGTAATTATAATAAAATCATGAACTCGAACAAAAACGATATTCTTGTAATTACATAAGTCGTGTTGTACACGCGTTTTAAAACTATATATAAACCACATAGCGTAGTGTATACTATCGAACAATATTAAATTTGGATCTTTAAATATGTGACTTAAGGTGTACTTACTTAAAACTTTTTTACTTTTGCTTCAAATATAGTTGATTAAAACAAGGGCGGATACAAGGGGGGGCAATGGGGGAATTTGCCCCCCTCTCTTTTACAAAGAAGTATCATATATTCCAACAAAGATTTTTTTTTAAATGGATGATGACCTTTTTTTAGTTGATAACTAACAAATTGCCACCCCGTTTAGGACCACTGTATCCGCCCTTGGATTAAAATAAATAATTATTAATTATAGACAAATACTTGAACATCATCACTGTTAGTACTCGTGTAGTATGCTATTTTTAATAATAATATTATTATAACCGACAAATGTGTACATTATGTTTTCAATATTAAATCTTTCCGTACCACTATGTAAAAACACGTACTTTTGGATGCGATACAAAATATTTTCTGAAACTTTGCTGCTGGCGTATCCGTGACTAAAACGATTAAGTGTGTATAATAAACCAAACACTGTTGAGTTATAAAATAAACTCAGCGCAAACTTTATTCTTAATTATACTATACACCTATATAATATATTATATATAAACGCATAATAATTATGTATTACGTTACCTACACCCACAAATAATTTCACTTATAAAACCCGTGATGGAACGTTATTATAGGAATATTATTACGTCCGATATACGTATACCGGCACAATACGTATTATTATATATTTATAAGCCGTGTGAATTGTGTGTATATATAAAATCGCGTTTTGATTTGAAAACTTTCGAAGGTATTATGTTTTGATGCACGTCAATTTAAATTACCAAAATAGTTTCCAAGTGCTTTAATGATTCAAACCAAACAAAAACGGTAATTTTAGACAGGTATCGCATGTGGTGTAATCGTTTTTAATGGTTTTAACTTTTAAGTAGTGACGAAAACGGAATTAAAATCCAAAAAAAATAAACCGCATCTAATTAATTAGCTAATTTAAAACAATAACTAATTGTGTTGAATATATATGTCACTAACACCTACAGCACGGTCGCATTAAACGTCCGTATAGCATGCCACCGACCGATTAACATGAAACATTTAATACCTATATAACTATAAAGTATTCATATATTTTCACACCATTCTAAATAAACCTACCCATCTACAAATCCATATATTCCATTATGTATATATATATATAAATTATAATCGATATTAAATATAATATTATACAATGACCCTATAATATAAAATAGCGTTCAAGGGCTACATCGTCTACTTTTCGTGACTCATGCCGCAGACGTATTATAATATAGTATTACTATTATTATTATTATTATTATTATAGGTTAGATTACGAAGAATCTCAAGGCCTTCGCGTTTTTACGTTTTCTACTCGCCGAGAAGATTTTGTTTAAATGTCAAAACCGAAATAAAAGTTTTCTAACAAAATCGTATGTTTTGATATTACAAAATATACATTATTATCTATGTATAGGCGTTATACCATATTTATACACTTATTACCTCATGTGCATAGGGAAGTAGGTTACAGTTTACAATTCAACGACATCCGAGAATAGAAATTATTATATTATAATAATAATTATTAACAACCGACGACGGTAAGTAGGTATGTGTATATACGAGCAATATGTTCTTCGTACGATGACAAATTTAGTTGAATACTATATTTTTTTTAAGGACGTCGAGTTCGAACTATTACTCGTGTTATAGGTGATACATGCGGTGCGGTCAGAAAGTATTTCTATCGCATTACATTTCACTATAATAGGCATCATCTCGATTTATGCAATTTCGGTTGCAGCAGCGACCTACGTGCGTTTAAAAGCGCGTTGAGTTTGTGTTTCACATGATATAATTATTATAATATTACATATTATATTATTATTTCGAAGATTAGATTTCAGACTTCTGCGCGTGGCGGACGTGTCTCTTCTGCGTCGGGCTGTGCGGGTTATTTGAAGGTTATAGAGTTTTACCCTTTATAATAATAACAATAATATTACGGTGTGACCGGTTGTAAACGGCGTTTGTACATAATATGTTTTAATAAAATATTTGTTTTTTCGGATACAGAACGGCACAAAAAGTTGCATAACTATCGCGAGTAAAACTATAGAGCATTATAATATGGAGTATTATTCCGTATACTGTACGAACTAAAAATTGATACCAGCGTGAAGCCAAAACCGTACGCGTCGTATACGCGTATAATATTGTTGTATATGTACACCAAAGTAATAATAATGTATAAAAAAAAAATGGAGTGGACCAAAAAAGGGGAACACCCCCGACGAGAGGGCAGATTTATTATGGGTTACCGATACGGCGATATTCACACGGTTTCATAACAGATTTATGTGGCTTCGTCCATAAAATATAACATTATATTATATACACTGCAGTTTGTATACACAATATATACTATGCGTAGGTCTGCAATATCCCATACGTAATTTCGCAACTGAAAAACACCGTCCGGAACAATATATTAATATATATATATATATATATATTATAATAACTCTCAGCCGTTAATAAAGTGCCGAAATAATAATGATAAAAAAAACACAACATAATAATATACTGTACACTACACTCGTTTTTAATTGCAGCAGCGCTGCTCGTTTGTTTTTATCCCGTTTATGGCGGCGGCCGTTATGGTCCACGACTCTTGCAGGTCGCTGTTGAGAAATTCACTCACGGCCCGAGTCCTTCGCGCATATACAAGTCCTCGGTCGTACATACCAAGACACGTCTTGTACTTACGCTCGATCAAGGCCACCGGCGGACGTACCGGTGACGCGACGTCGCGTCACTTGCAGGATTCTGCCGCAGCGGTCAGGATTTTGCAACTATATTTTAATATAATACGTATAAATAATAAATCATCGTCCCGGAGAGGTGCTGTCCTCGGTAATCCTCACAATATGCCGTTGTGTTATATCATAATAAATAAATCAGTTTGATATCGGCGTTGAAGTGTTTAAAAGCATATTATAATAAAATATTTTATATTTTAGTGTAATCTTCGTATAAATCGTGTCTCTGGTATATTTTGTTTACAGGTCGATTCACCAATTGACTCTTTCTTAAATTTTCAAATATACTCAATGACCTCATTTTCCAACTCTTGAGATATTTTTGTATTAAGAACGCAGGAGTGTCCCGTGGAGATATAAACATCTATTTGTTAAATGAGATCCGTCCTTTTTTACTGTAGCGAATAAAACAGTTTATTAGTTAATAAATCAATCAACATTTTTATAATTTGTTAAAATGGTCCAAATGCAATAAATCTAGAATTTATTACATTTTTTTTATATCTTTTTAAAAAAATTTTTAAGCACTATTATCATTAAAAATAAATATTTTAACGACTGCTAAACTATTTATTTGAATTGAGTGAAAAAATATGTGTTTAACAATTTACAATAAAAAAAGTGGAAATTTTCGTTTCTATATAATGCTATTTATGATTCAAATTCGTATTGTTAAAAATTGGTTATTGAGTAACTATTTCTATTAAAAATTTGTATGAATACAAATAATTATAAAATATGATGATAATAAAATGTATGATAATTCCCGCAAAAAGTCTGTACAAATAATTTTGGTTGTTGGTTGCAGTTCTATCATTTGTTCTCGTATACATAATTTATTTATCTTTTTCCATCATTTTTCTACTTTTTATTCCTCGACTTTTCAAACTAATACATTATGTTTGCATGTTTGAAACGTCCCGCAACGCAACAATTTATTTATGTTTCAAAAACACCCGGACCGCCATTTACGCAGTATAAAAAAAATATGACTGTGACCTTTTTCGGGGATGAAATTTACTTACTCCGATCACAGCAGTTGTAGTGTATACACTTGTGACTTGTGTGTATAGAACTCGATGCATAAATGGTGTTGTTACGTAGGTGACGATACAATACGTCGTCTTATGGTATCACGTGCGAGTCGTATACATGGGCGGTGATCTAGGGGTGCAGCGGTGCAGGAATACCGCACACGACTCGTTTTAAAACTTGGTCGCTCATTATATAGCAATATTATTATATTATTATTACTATTACTACAAGATTGCACCGCGGCCGTGTGTGTGTATACGAGGAGACGGCGTCTCCGTGTGTAGGTGAATATAATGTATAATATACAGTGTATTATATTATAATAGTATATCGTTTATTGCAAAAGCGCCACGAGAATAATATATCGTAAATACGTGCGGTCTAATATTATTATACGTACAGTGGCGACATGCAGTGGCGTTGTCCAGTAAACGCGACGAAACGGTTCGCGGTTAGATAATATATAAATATTTTTATATTATAATAATATACGTATAAAGCGTACGCGTATATTATACGCACCTATACAATATCCATATAAGCTCTGCGGTAGTATATTATTATTATATTATTCTGCTCGCGACGATATCATTTACCGACCATATTTTATATCTATAAATTGACATTGTTTTTTTCTCTCTTCAAACGTGCGATTCATTGAAACGCGTGGTTTCGATATAATTTATATCTATACATGCGGGTTTTGCAAAAGTCAACTAGTACCGCGTATATTATTACGATGTCAGTCACTGTATAGTATATTGTAATAGGTATAATATATTATGCGTTCGTTTTACAAAATTACACACCCCATAAACTTGCGAACGCAGTCAATACCCGCCGTACTATAATATGCATATTGTATAATGTATATAAATCGTACCTATATATACTGTGTTTCTATACACTTATTACGATATGATCGTATTAAATATTTAAATCGTGAAATAACGAAATTCGTGTGCACCACTGCATAAGACACAGATTAACGACATATTAACGTGTGTTTAGTGTTTACGTAAAATATTTAAACATGATACATATATATATATATATATATATATCAAAGAATTAGGTATGCATCGTGGCAGTATAATATATAATACGACCTCTTACGCGTTATTATTCAATAGAGAACGGTATATACTATATAATTGTTTTGTTTATTTTCGTGAATGGTGTGACTAGCGAAGAAAATATAGTAAAACGTTAACGATGTACAAAAGTTATTAGTACTCGTGTAATAAGATTCAATAACTTACTATAGCCGCAGCGTACGAAATTTGAATTGTTATTTATCGCCATATAATATCAGGTTATATCATCTGAGATGATAATAATATTATGTCATATTATGTATGTATATGCTGGTGAAATTATCCATTTATATGCAGTCATATATCGTTCATTAAATTCTAGGCATATACGCATCACAACGAACAACGCACCTAAATGAAATCTCAAACGACCTAAGTTTCATATGGAATTGGAATGTTATTTCGGGATCGTGACCGGCTTGATGATGCGACTGGCTGTTTTCTATATTTGATATTTGAACGATTTTAAAATCAGATAAATAAGAAAGGGAGGGGGAACTATTTAGTATTTACAATTAAAAATAGCTAAAGTATTTGTTAAGGAGTAGTACATATTATTATAGAGAAACAAAATAATTGTACTTAATGTCTTGAACGTTATTTTCCAAGTCAAATAATCATATGATTATGATTACCACAATATATAATATAGGTAATTTTGAACAGATATCTACAATCAGTGCTATAATAATAAATGGATTTGTTAAGAAATAACGAAAACAGTAATTTATTATTGTGTACAATTATAATTATTGTATAAAATGAAAATCCACTATAGCAGTCGGAAACTTAACTGTGTGTTTTCACAACACTTCGTGTACAAGTTTAACACAAGTCTTTAGAAATTTTTTTTTTTTTTATGATACAATTACGACGACGACGTTCCTATATTATAGTTTGGATCAACAGTAGTGTGGCGGCGCCGTGCCAAATACGGTTGTGGCCAAGTTCAGGGTTATTGCCATTCAAGTCCTAGAGCGGTAATAAGCGAGCCGTAGAATGAAATAATAATAATAATAATAAACAAACAACAATAAATTAATACCGTCTCCTTGATATCATAACATGAATCCGGGATGTCGTTACGAGATGGGCGTTTACCGCCGCGGTTGCATAACCGCTGCAACCGCGGCGGTCGCACGTGGTATAATCAAATTTTCGAATAGGTAAATAGGTACATAATATAGTGTTATAAATGTATCGGGTTGGGTTTTTTTTATACATACCTGTAGTACTTGCGTTATTAAGTCACACGTACAAACGCGTAAGTATACATAATAATATATACGTACTATGACGATAGAAGTGTATAATATATTCGCGTTCTTGAACAGTGTTTGGGCGGCGGCGACCGAAGGTGGACGACCTATTGCACCGCGTTCGTCTTTGTGTACAGGCAGAGCTAAATAGACACTTTACAGTGAATTATATTATATGTGATGGATATACTGTTTCCCCACACACAATGGACACTGAACAGAGAAATATTAAGTCAAGTTATTATTATATGTGTATTAGCGAAGTCAATATTAATTAGTAGGTACTTGACACATCATGCCACCAGACTTATGATTACAGTGGACAGTCGCGACTTGCGATGTTTATAATATATTACTTAATATTATCAGTGACTGATCTAGGGGAGGGGGGGTGCAAGTAAGTATCCTTGTCACGGGCGCTTGTAAGTATATGAAAAATACTGACTCCCGTAGCTATAGTACTATATAAGGGTGCTACATTTTTATTGGTTTCGTGCGTAAAATATCCTAGATCCGGCACTGACTATTATAGATATTATTATAGGAGGTGTTAGGTCGAAAATAAAATAGGATATTATATTATTTGCAATATATACCTATTTACTACACACACCTAACGACCCAACTATGGTATTTAAACGCGTAACATAATGTTTTATATTTAATGTTTAAAGTACGGTACATTTCAAAATCGTTAACTATTTTTTTTTTTTTTTGAAATAATTTTATTGTATTGAGAGCAAATATAATATTATTAAATATTAACTGATTAAAATAACGATATAATGTTAATATAACTGTTTTTTTTCTTGTTTCCCGATTATAAATTGTTTTCTCCGATTCAGATTGATTTCAGGTTGGATGTACAGAAGAACAGTCAAATAAAAAATATAAATAAAATATGTTTTTCTTATTATTCTAAATAATTAATTAATACATTTTAAATTAAAATAATATAAATAGTTATTTAAATAAGAGAAAACATTTTAATTTTCGGTAAATTAACATGGTACCTCATTAAATTTTTTAGGCATAATGAGTATACTATGTACAATATACGTATAAAAAGTCTGTCAATTAGGTAACCACGGTCTGCTGTACAATAGTTTTCGAGTACACTTAGTCATTGAGTAGCTCACTGTAATAGATATGTTTACCTTGAATTCAGTGATAATTAATTTTATACAATTGAAAACAATTGTGAGTGAAGATGGTCTAAAAACTATTTTAATAATAATATCAAACATTTTAAATTTTATTCCTCCCCCGCTCCGCCCTATTATTTAAAAAAAAGTACTGAATGTCATCAATCTTGACCTCCCAAAAAAATCAAATGGATCTAATTTTCTACTAAAAACTTTCCTGATTTAAAGTTGATAATTGGAACATATTTTCTGCTATAGGTATGCAAAAGTATCTTATGGCACAAAAATAAATTTAAAAAAACACATCGTTTTTAGATCAATAGACACATTCTTCGTTTCGCTCAGAAAAAATTCAAAACGATAGTTGTATTAATATATGTATATAGATAATATATACATTATTATTTACCGAAAATAATATATTATAATATTGTACACGAAAATATGAGTCACAAGACGTGTGTAAATGCTGTACATAATAACGACATCACGTCGTATGTGCAGGCGATTAATAGTCGGTTAATTAAGATCTACCGACTATATAATAGGATAACGACCCGGTCTAGAGCTGCTATTATGTCGATCGGGATTTAATATAATATATATATGCGATCAACGAACTGCGCACCGCGGTGTGACATAACTCCCGTCGTCATATTATTATCGTTACGTCTCTATTTAGGTGCATTTCTCGCGACCGACATACGCACTTAAATATATATGTATGAAATAATAAACATCATAAATTATCCGTAATACGTATTATGTACCTGTATATATACGGCCGCGCGACAGGTCGTTTTCGGGTTTTCGGAGCAATTATTATAAACAAAATAGCGTTATGCGGAAAACAGAACCGATACGTCGATGACGTGTTTTTTAAACAGATTTTTTCTAGAACGACTACCTAATGTAATGATAATATATCATAACAGGCCGCGTGTAAAAGACTGGTCCGAATGAAACGACTGCGAAGCCGACATAATACTATATTATGATAATGCGTACGGTATGTATATAATATGTATACAAGAGACTACGGCGGGACTGACGCAATACGGACGGATAAGTCGAAACGGAAAAAACGATTTCGTGTGACCAATATAATAATAATATAACGTAATGTACATTATTACGTTTGAGAAGTTTAAACATTTTATTCCGTCCTGCTACACGGTTAGTAGGCATATACAAGCACAAGTAGTATAAGTTTATGTACGTACACAATAGCCGTACGGTCGCTATATACTCGTCGGCGATTTATTTTTTTTCACTTATGCGCGCAGTGCAGCAGTTGTTTTTGTGTAGATATATACGGAAAATCCCTGGGAACCGATTATGCTCGCAGGTGATAATAGCGTCGGAAATCCTTTGGAGTGACGACTGGAGCAAAAAGAAAAAAATGCATCTTATATTGTGTGTATCGTGATAAAGAGAGAAAAAATCGCGGGATTTTCAATTCGAAAAAAACAAAAGCCGGAATACGCACTGCATCTGTGTCCGTTTCCATTATGCGCGATGTATACGACTCGCGTATATATAATATATATATATATTCGTATTGTATAGGTATACCGACAGACAGACAGACAGAGGGAGGAGGGATTGCGCGCAAAAAGGGAAAGTTTAAAAAGCTCTTATTCGGGATTATTCAGTCATATTTCTTCGAAAGTCGTTTTATACTTAACTTAACGCGTGTACTAGTAGTGGGGCGAGGGGCATGCAGCCGTAAGGTTTGACGTTAATCCGGCAAAATACGAATATTCTTTTTCCATAATGAAAAAAAAAAAAACATCTCTTTTTTTCAAATACAACTGAACATAATTACCATACAATACTATAATATATTTCGTCGACTGCAGATGAGATCAAGACTATGCGTAAGTCTTGTTGAGCGTATTGTATAAATCAAAATGGGTAGCTGTGTGTATATAAAATTTTTACGTGAATGTACTCTCGGAAATAATCTCGACAAACAAAGCAAATATACAGATGGAAAAAAAAAAATCATATTTTATTTCAAAATTATTTGGCAGATTTAATTTACGCGGGACAGATATCTTTTGTACAAAAATATTAAATTCTCATAAAATAGAAATAAAAATAATTGCCTCTTCTTCATCCTTCTTGAACAACGTATTATTTAAATTTGAGGCCACTGTGCATTAGGTCAAATAATATGTTCTATTGATTTGAGACATATAACTAAAGCCTAGAGGTCAGCTGCATTAACTCGTATTTTCTATATGAAACTAAACTATGTATAATATTATACATTTAGAGCTAATAAATGAGAATTGATTTGCCATTTAAATCTATAAAATATGTTAAATATATAAAATTATACATTCTATTCATTCTAAACTAATTTTATAATTTCTACACGAAAATAAGGTCAACAGATTTTGTAAAAAATTTAAAAATATATTAAACTAACATGACTTCTAATATATTATAATGATTAGTTTATTTAAAAACAAAAAATTCTTAGTAATATAGTATTTCAAATATACGAATATCAAAATAAAGTTATTATGCGAATTTTTAAATGCATTTTTTATTTGAATTTTTAGTACTAATTTAATTTATAAAACTTTTTATTATTTCATAATATTAATAATAATATTATGAACATAAATAAAGGATCTGTAGTTACGAAAGTGTTAGTATCAGTTAAAGTTCAAAGTAAAAATTGTTTTGTTAAAATCTCCAACTCTATATTTTATAAAATATTTAAATAATTAAATAATTATAAATATTTTATATTTTTTTTAAATATTTTTAACTTTAATTCCTGATGGAAAATAAAATTTTGTAAGTATTTTGAATTTATAATAACGCATATTTACCATTGTGCAATGAAAAAAAATACCTTTTTTTCATTGAAAATTAAAAATATTTACATTAAGCAGCATAATATGTATTTGTGTTGTAAATATAAATAACAAGATGATATTGTATGATAGAAGGTTGCGTGCCACACGGACAGTGACACTATTTAAAGAATACGACTTGGGGTTTATTGAGTTTAATCTTGCAATTATAATATTACGATAAGTATTTTTTTCGTATTTATTATAAAACGTATAATTTGTAAATAATTCTAATTTTATCTCTATTACCTACAAAATACGTATACTTATATCACATTATTCTGAAAGAGTTTGTTTACTTTGTAAGCATTTGAAAATCATTCTATTTATACTATAGCTCTTAACTAATGTGTGTAATTAATTCGGTTAGATGCCTAATGTACTGTTTTCAATTCTGCAATAATAATATACTCACATCCAATTTGATGGATGTATGAATAGAAAACGTTACTATATACTATTGAGTTTCCTATTTACCTTTGTACACTTATATCAATACAGTAATTTAGAAATATTACTCATGAAAAACTAATAGATATCTTATTCCTCGGTTTGAAGTAATTCGACCGCGTTAGGCGTTTTTATTTTTTATTATTTGCGACCCATTAATATAATATTATATTATATGAATGGGTATGCCCATCACTGATGGCAAGACTCACGATCATCACGTATGTACTATGTAGACAGGTAAATACAACAGCACTCATATTATTATATAAATATATTTCGAAAATGTTCATGTTACCGAGTCTGGGACCAAATCAAACATCCGGATATAGGAAATGGCCATAATTCCCCCCCAAAAAAAAAATATAAACCAGTCGAATCAAATTACAAGTATATTTATTTATATATACCTACCTCGCATACAGATGTATATATCATCCATCCTATACTACATCTAGTATACACTTAGCATATATATTGATGTATAAATATATATATATTTATGTTATCTATCGGTGACTAATATTATCTGTCGTATCATCTGCGGCGTAACTATGTGTATAATTTCTATTTTTTATGTATACGATTTTTTTTAAAAAATCGTATAAGTGCGTATTATAATAATATAATACTATCGCCGAGACGGTGATAATCGTTTGATTTACTGCGTTTAGACACGGTATCGCGTCAACGGTGAGCGGCAGTGCACTTATATATATAAACAGACCAGTCGTTTCATGGCGTCATGTACACAAATCGACATATAAATGTGAACTATAGAGTATACCTACACCCAACAACCCATACCTTTATGGCTAACATGTCGTGATAAAAACAACGTGTCCTTTTTTGCTGGCGTTAAAGTGCGTTTTAGAGTCGTACCGTATAATGATGTGTACATACAGCAGTTAGCAATCGGCCGGAAAGGGTTTTAATTTAAACAAAAAAAAAATAAACATTGTTAAGTATTACAATCGTATATTTTGTTTCTATACAATGTATGTGTAACCGGCGTTATATTCTAAATTGAAACAGGCGTGTTCGTTCGAAAATTGTCGAAAACAATACTTCTCTACAATATTATTAACTCTGGGTCGTGAGTATGAAAACTCACACTGCAAAATGCGTCTCTAAACGCAGAATATTATTACGACACCGCGGCCGCAATGAGAACGAGTCGTGACAAATCGTAATAATTATTATTGTAAGTGCGAGTAAGGTCAATCTGATTTTCAGAAAAAAAATCTAAAGAAATCTAAAGAAATCGAAATCTTTTTCGCGAACCTGTCACTCACACAGTACTGTGGCCCGTACTACGATAGTCTACCATTTTACAAGTTATATATAAATTTGATTTCGAACCGGAATGCCGATATCAACCAACGTACGATGATGAACCGAATGATGCGACCCGAGTGAAGATTAAGCGTATAGGGACACGCATGCAGGAGACTCGACTCCTAACATTATTATATATTTATATTGTTATGCGAAACAGCACCGCGTGCACAACTGCACTTGTCGCTGCGGGAAAAAAGATCGTTTAATCGAATAATAATAGTAATCACAACTATTTTGTATTTATTTATTTTTCATACGCTCGTGATGGTTATAAAACCGGTAATACTAGTTATCAATACTAATACGTAATACGTACACAAGCGTGCTGAATTAGATCGAGGTTCGAGTAGGTACCGATATTAATATTGTAAATATATAATACGCCAATAACCATACTCATATATCTATAACGAGATCGCGGATCCTCGGAGACTTACCGTTATTAAAATAAATTTATAGACAACGTTTTCTAATAATATTATTCTGATCCGAATACGCAATATGCGACGAACAATATAATATAATGTCTATTATGAAAGCACAATTTAATAATAATTAAAATTTAGTAAAATCTCTAAAATCTGCGATAGTTGGTTTGGATATACCTAATACTGTGTATAATATTCTTACTATACACGTTAATATAATATGCGCTGCACTGAAAACGGTCCGGGTCACGATAATAATTATTTGACCGGTGATAAATCGTTCGTGATCTTCAATAGTGTGTAATATTTTTCAAGCCCGCCGTCCACCTCAGGCTACTCGGCGGTTCGAGTATCGAGAGATTTAGCGGACTACGCCTGTATTAGTATAATTCATATTATCTATTATGTTCCGCGGGCGGTCTTTTCGCGTTAACTAAAAATAATGAAAAAAAACTCGAAATCGTTTGTTTGTACCGAGCCGTGTGAAAGAAACGAATTGGAACGACAGAGGATGTGTAGATAAATAAAATAGAAAAATAGACCGTAGTAGAAATCCAATTATCTATCGATGTATTATATAGTCTTCTGTGCAAGGCGGCCGGTTCGAGACTAGGTGACACGCGTCGCACCCCCCCACCACCATCCGCGAACAAAATGTCGAATTCAAAGTATAGACCATTTAAGTATATACGGAGTGTTTCTTTTAACATTAAACACTCACTCGTCGTCTCAAAAATAATTACCCCAAAAAGATAACAATAACAAAATAGACAATTTTTCGAAAAAAAATTTCATTTTCTAATGACATCGAATCGTATATACATATGCGTAGGTACAAATGTACTTTCCGAGACAATACGTGCGTGTACTGTTAAAACGAATCCCACGTGGGGGCCCTGTATAATAATATGTAGGTCGATCCCGCTACGGACTTCGGGTCGGCAGAGCGTCGTTTTTAAACAGCAATCGTATACAGACTCGTGTATCCGACGCGTTACACCGAAACGGTGTCCCGTATAGCCGTCATGGCTTTTATTTTCTCAAATACCTATTCCTATTCCTGTCCATTATCCTGCGTATACGACGACGACGACGAGGCGCGTTCGTAGCGGCAAAATAATAACAATTGTAATAGTATATTATTTACACACACACACACACACACACATACCTATACTACTCGTGGGTATATAATTTTGGTACACGACGGGGAAAATCTAGAGGGGGGGGGGAAAGGTAAAAGCGGGAAGAGTCAAACGGTTCGCTTTCGATTTATTATTCAAACGTCGCGTTTGCCGGGACGGACGGGCGAGTGGGGCAGACCTCGGCAAAGGACGACGCCGCTGCGCCATTCTTTGTTTAATTTTTCACATCGTCCTAAATAATGTAATGACCGCACGCGGGGGCGCGGTAACAACACAATAATACATAGACGGGACTCGCGCGTATTATATACGCTATTATTGTAATATATTATATACCGCGGTATACCCGGTATACCCACTATACGCATGTCGCATACGTTGCGCGTGCTGTTGCAGTGTTCTTTGCCGACCCATTACGACATACGGTCGCCGAAGGAACGAACATACGGGATGCGCCAGGTGATCGGGTGCAACACACATCGTATACACAACAATAATATGGTGTAGGTACCGAAAAATCTCCCGAAAAAAAAAATGTCCATTGTCTCGCAATACGGGTCAAGTGATTCCTTTGAAGGCATGTGCAATCCTTTATCGTATTATTATAATATAATAATATATAATATTGTTATTTAGGTATACGCGTATTATATTCAATTTCAATGTATGTACGATGTTGTGCTGTGTATAGTTGTATTATATTGTGACGATCGTTTCAAAAACCATTTGCTGGCATTACGATATCATAAATGTAAAGGATATAAAATAATGCTTACTGATGTAGCTAATATTAATATTGTATTATACGTACGTGTATATGTGCCTACGTAAAAGGTACAAAGAATAATACCTATTTATCGTCAGCGTGGCGGCAGAGTGAAAATTCTCTGAGAAAAATCTAAGACTCCTATCGTACCGGTGTACGTATATAGAAATTGCAATTGGCATATAATATTTTATACGCACAAGTCCGTGAGGGGAAGGTGGTATATTATGGTAACTGTAATGTCGGAAGTTTAAAATAACCTTTAGTTTTAGTAAGCCAACGTGAATTATAACCCATCTATTTCATCTAGCCGATCAGCAACCGTTACAGTTTTAGTAAAAAAATAGTGGTCTGAAAATTATATTATTTTTAAGTAATATAGTTTTTAAACCACTATATTTTTTTAAATCGTGACGTTTGACGAGTGTCAATATTAAACGAACGGGTTATACCTATAATAATAGTGATTAAAAACTACCATCGTCGTTTTAAATGCGATACTATTTAATAAATAAATAATTTTAAAAAAATGGTGGGAAAGAGGGTACCCCTCCGACGAATGGGTCATTACATAATAGATGTGTCAAATTTAAATTCTATGATATGTTATTTTATACTAAGTATATTTCATGATGAGGTTTATGATATAGCTATTATAGTTATTTATTTTACTATTAATATTATGGTAAGTTTATTTCATTTTTGTTGAAAATATTGCATTTATCAGATTATTAGTATTTATTATTATAGTTTATATTTATTTATTCCATATTATATAATTGTTATTAACTTTTAAGTCAATATCGCTTTACAGTAAGGCAGTGTGTATAGGCTCATAGTGTAAACAGATAATATATTAAAATTAATCTACATATTATTTTAAAAATATTATTAGATATCTAGTTAAATTCATAAAATACAAAAACAATTATGTCTCAGCGAATAGTGCTTTTTAATCATAACAAAATAATATTAACATCGTTATTCTATATAACTCATTAAAATATGTAATTTCGACCAAATTTTAGCCTAAAATATCTATAAATACAATTGTGTTTGTTTTTATTTAAGGTTTATATTTTTAGCATAAATTACTTAAGAGCAACATTTATATTAAATATTCAACCATTATCTTTAAAAATTAAAGACCTAATATATTTTTTAATATTAAATATTTTTAATTTTTAAAAATTTAAATTTAAAATGCATAACAAAAAAAACTGCCTATATATTTTTATAATATTATTTTAGATATACTAAAAACTTATATGGGATTTTGTAATCAATTTTCAAGAATTTTTACCGTGATGTATGTTCATATTGACATTTATAAAAAAATAAATTAAAATTAAATAATTGAAAATTGCAATTGTCTATAACTCAAAAATATTTTAAAAGTTATATAGAAAATGCTAAATAAGCAGGTTAGTAATTTTCTGTGAAAATTTTTAGTAGGTATCTTAGTTTATTCGTTCTATAAGTTCCGCCAAAAAAAAATAAATTTGATTTTATTAAAAACTGGTTTTTTGTATATGAGTTTTGTAGGTCCATTAATAAAAAAAATATATATAAAAATGAAAAGGTAATAGTTTGTTTAGTGTTTGAGTGGATAATCACGAGATTTTAATAATAATTATGATTAGCACATTTCTACATTTTTCTCAGAAATCATCTGCATACGTACCGTATTAAAAAACGAATGTAGAAAATTTGAAAAATGTATAAATTAAATATTGTTCTCCTGATGTATAATAATTTATTAATAAAAACGATTAAATTAAACATTTTAAGATAAATAAATATAATATATTAATGCTATTATATCTAAGTGAACTTTATGTATATAATTTATTTAATTTGCTATTATGGGAAAATGTCTTTTACCTATGCACGTATAATACGATAAAAAATAATGTATAGCATAAAAGTTTTCATATAATATAGAATAAAAGCTATGTGCAAAAATACAGTCCTAAGGCGTTTATTAGCATAAAATAATAGTAGTGCAGTGTAGGTAATAATATGATATGTATAATAGACGTATAAACGCAGTAAAAATAATGCATTAACAACAGTAATAATAATAATATTATATTATAATTTATTATGGTGTGGTTCGATCGTTAATACACATCATGTTCATAACATAATATTATATAATCTTACAGTGCCATTTAAAATCGTAGGTGCTATAAAAAGTATTATGTATCATAATGTGTATAATATGTACGCTGAACCACTGTGCCTGTCGGGCAAGCACGAAATTTAGGTAATGTAAAGATTTTCGATCACGATTACAAGCGTTACGATGACTCCCTTAAATTCGAAGAAAAAACTGGTGTTTCGCAGGGTCCCGCTGTGACACCCCGCTACAGGTTAGGTTCTCACAGAATTTCAATTATTATTAAACCTGAGCGATAATGGTGGTACCCAATAGCACCAAATTGGTTTGTGATTTTGTACCTTAGCAATGAGATAAAACCACAAAAGTAAATCGTATTGCCCGGTAAAATATTTTAATTATATACGTTTTAGCTTGAAATTCTACAATCGTTATATTTCTCAAGACGTATAGTATTCAGTTGAAAATGCAGTTGTATCGCATTTTGTAATTTATCATAACAAATTACAAGTTAAGTTTACTTAAAATCAAATGGACGAAAAATGAAAAAATTAATTTTTTTTTCTTATGGAATATTTATATTTGCGCTTTTAGGCTCCGTTTAGGTAATATTTCGTGCCTACGTGTTACAGTTACAGCCTAATATAGATGTACAACATGTTGTCATATATTATTACTATATTACACAACGTGGCGTGGCGCTAAATCATTGTGTCGATATACGTTCAGACCCCTTCGAAAGGTGTAATTAAACGTTTTGCTGTACGAAAAATTATTTAAAAAAATACAAGTACAGGTGTTTTTCGTGGAAAAAAAATGTTATAGGTACCTCCTCGAAAACCTGTTTTGACGTCCGATGGCTGCAATTGAACCTGCCACTACCTATTATCATTATTATCGCGGTTATTAACGACACGTCTGCAGAAAAACTAATTTCGTCGGGTTTGGCGGAAAATAAATGCTCTGATGTACCTACAGCATATATTATAATATTACGTAGTTACGAAAATAACCGCACACAAACATCGTAAAAACGATGTCTGGCCCACGGTGCTGTGGTAAAACTGTTATTAAAATTAATTTATGTACACCCTTCGGGCCACACTTTATTGTATTCGTATTATACTACAGGTATCTACTATTACCTGTGTGTACTTTAAAGAGAAGAAATTCATTAAAAAACAAAATAAAAAATGTATGGTGTACTTGTCATCGCCGGTGAAGTCGGGTACTTGATTTTCGTATACGTACATACGAATACACATATACCACTAACTCAACACAATGGCTGAACAACGACAATATTATTATAGTATAATTGTAAATATTGCAGTTTTACCACCAAAAACGTTGCAGACGAGCTAGAGAATTATATCGATAATCAGTAACATGTTATTATATGATTGTTGTTGAATAAATATAAAATTATAAAAAATATATATATAAGTAGGTACCTGTTAATAATAGTAACCAACTTTTTTATACTACTTACGAGGTGTGTGCAGTTTTCGACGAGCTTATTAGTGTGCATACTTATTTATATTATATTATAATAATATATGCAGATTACCAAACAATGTGTTATTAATATTAGGTGTATACTATGATGTATATACATATAGTGTGTACATTGTGCATATAAATATATTATAATTATAGCGCGCGTTTTTATTAACCGGAAATTGATTGAATATCAAAATATAATTGGCGGTCGACGCCTATATAAACTATAATATTATATTATAATAAACGGGCAAACACCAAGTAACGACTAACAGCTAACGAGTTGTTAACATCGGTGTGTCTAAAATATTAAGGATGTGCTAATAATATGGTTAAGTTGTCGATTCATTTTTCGGTACAACGAGTACTATTATAATATCGGTGTGTACCTACGTAACTCATAATGTCGTAGGGTGGCACAAACAGATATGATCATATCATCATATTGAGACATGCCTATATGTATGCCTATTTGATGTTTTTAATTATACACGTGTTTATAAATAGGTACAAAAAAATGATTTGTTGAAAAATTGAATAAGTAGGTATACCTTAGAAATTTGAATATAACTATCGTTATTGTTATTATATGATGCGTTTGATTGTCATCAAAACATTGAACAACATTTTATTACTCGCACGTAATACTTTCGCCATATTATTAGGTCTCATTAATATTATAACTTGTGAGGATATTTCTATTTTTTATGAATTTCAATATTCTTTTTGAAATTCGTTTTACGCGTATCAGATTCAGATTATGGTAATAACAGTTCCTCGGAATTATCGATGTATTACAATATATTGTGTAATTTGTATTTTATATTAAAAATAAAATGCATAGGTATATTTTATTATATAGTAATACTTACTTACTTTTTTCATTTGAGAACCATTTTTATATAATACCACATTATTAGTTTTTACTTATATCATTACGAGAGTATAAATACCTACCTTTTCGGAGTATAATAATATGTTATTATTATTACTATATACAATATACATACACATGCATATTATATTGATGTATATTGTTGAATTAAAATGTGTTTACTTAATTATTATTATATAATTTTAATGAAATAAAACGAGTACAGCGAATAATAAAATGATATTAATTAAAATACATTTCTACTTCTACTCGTGTAAGATAACAGTGTCCCAACAATATAATTTCGACGATCGAATTATAATGTACATTTTAAATATTTATTTGTACGAATTAAATTAAATTAATTATGCAATAAATTAAAAAAAAAATTACATAAAGCATAAAAACACTGAGAGTGAGAGTAATACAATTTTAACTAAAACGTGTTAGAATACACGTTTATTTATTTGTGTGTGTGTCAGCAATGAATTGCATCGTAGTTGATTAAATATCATCATATATTATTCACACAGTGAAATAAATTAGGTTATATTTTTTATTTTCATTAAAAAAAAAATTTACAACTTATCGCGCAGTTGTTAAATCACTTGAACTTGATCATTTGTAACTACATTTATATTACAATATACAAATCAAATAGTTTCGTCAATCTGCAGATGAAAATATACACTCAACTGGTATTGCTAAGTAGAGCATATGTTATTAATTTATAAAAATACTTTTAACAAATAGAAACGACGTTTGCTAATTAACGTTTTATATTACTAATAAACACTGTTTGTCTGTTAAAGAAAAAAAAATCAAATCAACACAATAATGGTTGATATGGGTACAGTAGTTTATTTATTTTTCGTGTAACATTTAAGTTGTCGTCACATACACGCGAGTACGCGCAGCGTCGTGATGATGCAATAAATGGTTTTGGACATCTATAACACCTATTTGTACGATTTTCGTTATTATTTAAATTGGTTATAGCAGATAACGCGGTGATTTATTTCGATATTTAATATAAAAACTCACTCGACGTATTGAAATGTTCAGATATTATATTATAATAATATAATTCGATATTATTATTGTATGTGGCTGATGTGCCTGTACGTAAAACCCCGTCGTGAATATAATATACGGATTATTCGTACGCGGGACATAAGGGTTTTTTTTTATAACATACTGTATGAAAAATCTATAATCCGTGTCAATATAAACGAAGTGCATTCAGGTGGAAAAATAACGTTTGGTTCAGTTGTCATCGAAATATTAACTCTGCCGCTGAATGTGCGTATTACAGAAAATCAATATTAACTGTTTTTTTTTCTTCAATGTATACATTACGATTTTTTTTTTTATTATTATTATATTATATGCATTTAAACAAGTGAAAATTAATATATTGTATGGAAATCTCTCTATCCGCCGTGATCCCGAGATGTGCTCCATCGCCTTGTTTTGAAAATCGTTTACAATGGATTGTGCGTGTATAATAATAAAATGATGTGTAAGCATGTCGTATATAGCTAAAACGCAGTATATATCTTACACGGCTCGACGGTTAGTATCTTTTGATCACAACAACCAAAACTTATCGAAAACTCGTAAATCGCTTACATGACGTGGTACGCTACTAACAATTATATGTAATGATTATCGGAGTTTGTCGTTGGTGCGTCATAAATCTTTTGGGTAAAAAAAAATTGATTGGTAATTTGCACATCGCGTGTTTTAACAATCTTACAGTAGTGGGTATTACTTTTAGAACGGTGAAATGAATGTACAATATTATGCCAATAATAACATCATACGATATATCTCATGTTTAAAGAGATGTATACACAAAAGTAATTACACAAACAGAGTTATTCGAAATGAATCGTCCAGTTCTAGGTCATCATCTTGTGTTGTGCTTCTTTTGTGAATATGTTAACCAGATACTGTGTCAATTACAGTGGATATACATGGAATGACATTTGAATTCCGAGTTAATGTGGCCAATATGTAAACTAAAAAGAAAATTTATAGATAAGTAATAGGTATAGGTTCCATTAAATACATTTTAAGTATTATTATTTTATTGAAAGTATCATATTTTTACTCTAAACTCAAAAACTATAATATCACTATAGCTCGTTTTGAATGTTCTTGTAACAGGAATCCTATCCTTTATATTATGTATCAGTAATAATTTAAAAAAATTTCATTTATTTTTTTAAGAATGAAACCTATTCAAAAAAAACTATAGTCAAACTTCGATAAATCGATAAATTTAATATTATAAATTTTTATAGTAAAAGTTATGGATTTTTAATTTTGTTGTGAATTTAAATAGTAATGACCGATTAACGAATCTAGCAAAACTTAAATGATCACGCAAAACCGTTAAATTTTAAAAGACCATTTGTGAATTTGTGGTAGTAGTGATGCGCTTTCGTTCTACGCCCATACTAATAAACATTTAAATACGACAATATTATAACGATGATTAAAATAACATACTTTTTTAATTTTGTATGTACGCTGCAGTATAGCAGTTTTAGGCATACGAACAGTTATTTATTAGGTATTACAAATTAAATAATCGTTATTTGGTAGGTACAATATTAAAATATAAACACAATAATATATCAATATGTTATAATAGGTAGGTATTACATACATATTATACACGTGTATTTATATTTGTGCGACCTGAACTAACCAGCTTGTTTATTCTCTCCCGATAATTGTTCGAGAACGATAAATCAGATTAAATTATACTTTATACGCTACAGGTACTTATAAATTGTGATCGTTTTACACGAAATTCCTCTTACCTTCACAAAATAAATAAATAAATAAACGTATACAATATATTATGTATTTATAAATATTCATAATCTTTAAAATAAAACTCCACCAAAGACAAGTCTTGTCTCGTAAGTTGTTCAATACCTTCAACAATAACAATCTAAACTTATATAATAATTACCTTTATAGTTATTCAACGATGTTTATGCGCACAATACCATATCTTGTTGTTTTTTCGATGTATTATTATTCCGAATAATGATAATCGCGGATGATGTGTAACAAAATATTTTTGTAGGCCGTCGCTCGGACGAAATATTTCGTGTAATTGATTTTTAACGGCTTAAACGTCCGTGAATGTCGAAAGACATAACAACTTGAATCCGATAATAGACGTTATTCGTTTTTATTTTACCGAAAATATTATTATACTTGCGGTCACAAACGTTAATTTATTATTCAAACCGGCCAAACTAACATTATTATTATTATTATTATTAATGTAAACGAAACGTCTCGGATACTTACGCGTCGCACGTCTTTGCAGATTACTTTTTTTTCCAGTGCAAGCACTTTCTATACACACAACCGTGTGTTAATTGCGATTTTTATTATTTAATATATCATCCGTTTGAGATTAGCCGACGATCAGCTCGCGGAACGTTAACACGTTCACGAACGCATTTCGTTTGATTTATGTAGAAATGTTATTTTTTTTAATGTTTTTTTTTTCCATTTAATATATTATTATATTGCCAATATTATGCTTCTTACCGTGCTTACTCGCTGCACGCTAACCATAACGGGCGATATCACGTAACTAAAGTAACTTGTAATGAATACTTCTTCATAAATATTACATATATTTCATATCGTATAGTTAGGTGTATACATAATAATAATAATAATATAACTAAGAGATACTGAATTGATATTACCGAAACGGGTATTACGTTGGAAGTCTATGGACAGAATATGATAGTGATCAGAAATCGATTTGCAAACGACGAGCAACTGCATATACGGTGGCTGCGACGTTGTGGTCTTTTGAAGTAATTATTGTTGAGTTGTAACGTAATAATATTATAATTTATAATATATGAACGCGTCGCCTCGGCCGATAAAATAATATTAAGATTTTATCAATACGACTGCAGCCCGTACTGAAATTATACGATATTTCAAAAATCAAACATTTTCGAAAGTCTTGTACCTACGCAGATACCTACAACTATGTTTATAATAATATAAAAAATACAACACAGTAATATGTATAAGACGTATTATAAATATTATAACAATCGATAAATACACTATTGGTTAACCATAGGCACTAACCATATAATTTAATTTAATTATTATATTATTATTATTATGTATCGTAATCTTTTCCACAGTCATTATAATAATTAGTTTTTTTCAATTTTGGTCTATTGTATTTTTTATCACACATCCTACACACATTACACACTATTACAAACCATAACCGTTGTTTTCTATAAACCTGGAAATTATGAAATATTAATTATCATCGTCGTCCGTTTAATATAATACCAAGTAGGACTACGCTCGGTATTTTGGGTTGTAACTTTTAAATTTTCATAAAAATAATAATTATAAGACATCCGGTTTTTCGGACAGCTGTGCGACTAATGCAGCGGGAAAGTAATCAAGAGCTATGTAGATTTTATTTTTTAATCGAATTTTAATCTTTTTTAAAAACACATTTTTTTCGTAATTATATCAAAACGAATTTATACAATAATATTATAATGCTTTTACTTGGTAATAATATAATACTCTTTTCATGTTCGGTGTGTATAATACACTGATTACTGCTAATTATCTCGACGTTTTGTTTACAATAATATAGGTTAGTTCTACTTACTACACTACTACTAGTTACTACTACTTAACTGATTACATTTTTCAATTATAAAAAAGCACCGTATTATCCCTTTTTGGACAAGAGGTAAATTATTAACCCGTCGTTGGTCGCACTATGGTCAAAACAACTGCACTTAATTAATGACTTCTATTAAACATTTTAACACCTATATAGGTATCATTAAGACGTCATATACTTTTTAATCAGGTCATTATAATTAATTAAATATGGTTAGGAATTTATTTATAATACAGTTTACAGGATAAAAATAAGACTAACGTATAATAACCACAATATTGCTGTCATATCGAACAATACGTGACTAATCATGTTTGTAACATTTTTCTTTTCTTCAGATTTTATAAATTTAATATTGATTTACAATAATTATGAATAAAATAAAACCATCTGAATTTTTAATTTCTATTGCGCCATAGCGGTCGAAAATACCAAGTTGCTACTAATGTTGAGTAGCCACCTATGATATTATAATAATATATGTAATACATTAATTTCATATGAATGATTATTAATTATTTTTAATAGACGTCTCTGCGATGCCTATACCTTGTAGAATATCATATGATTAGTGTTGTCCTCTGCCCGAGTTATGTAACGTTGCAAAATCACGTTTTGTATTTCCAATAATGCGTAGGTCACTATACAAGCTCTTTTGGTTAAAAATTGACTCGTGACGAAATCCGAAGTAGACAGGCATCATCATTTTTTGTGTTTGGCGAATATTATCGTTAATAATAATAATAATAATATATCTAAACTATATGGTAATATTTATAGCGCACGAGTATATTAAAACGATAAAACCCACTTCGCAAGCGCAGATGACGCGACACGTTCGGGAACTAATTTATTATTAAAAACATAAATAACGCTATCAAAAAAAAAAAAAAAAAAGCGAAAATAACATATTATACTTGTCCTGCACATAATCGAATTTCATAATAGGTATAGTCATCATCGACATCGTGTGGTCCCCCGCAAAGATGGGTGTAGTAGGTACATCTCGTCTCTGGAATCCAACCTCGGTGTGGCGCGAAATACGTTTAAACTATTTTCGTTTGGAATGTTTTCGAACATTATTGTTATCTGTTATACATTGATTCTGGTGTTGATGGGATCAGACTTATGGAAAGCGACGAAAACATTTTCTAAACAATACGATTTTAAGTACACGCCGTTAAGATCGCGAAGCTGAAGTGCGATAAAAGCCCACCTCCGGTCCACACTGAATACCGACAACAATATTGTATTATTATTATTATTTATCCATATCGCTTGACCCATCATCTACGAAACGCACCTACTACCTATTATTTATTAACGATAATAAATGTAGTAATATTATACGAGGTGATTCATCTAAATGGTAGGTAAACACTCGAATTTTCGAAAAGTTCTAACGTTTTTGAAAACATTTTTTTTTTTAATAACATTAAAATCAGTGTGAACAAAATTTTTGAAAAAATGTAATATTTCATTTACCTAATCTTAATGTTTTTAACTTTTTAATATTATTTCGAATATTTTGAGTAAGTATAGCAAAACATTTTAAATTCGAATTCCTTTTTAGAATATTTTTATGAGAATTTATTGCAATATAATTTAACAATTTATTTTTTAAACGATTATTTAAATAGTTATGAATATTATGAGTCTATATGAGTAGATTAACTGGCAAACATTTTATAGAATAGCTACCTCCTATCACATTATGCCACATCATTCCGCTCATAAAAATATTAAATACTCATAAGTTACAACTGATGTTAACTGTATTCGTTCAAAATGTAATTTTTATTTATTATTTAAATTGTCTTAGCAATATTATGCTTCGGAATACAATATAAAAAATATGTGCTGTCTTTTAAAAAAATAAAGATTTAAAAATAGTAAAAAAGTAGTTAATTTTTTTTTCAAAATGTTGTTAGGTAACTTCTGAAATTATCTGTCAAATAATATTTTCAAAAACATTATTAGTAATAAATTATTACTTTTCAAGAAAATTATTGTTAACCTTTAAAATAATCACCCGACACCCTGATGGGCACCGGCAGTAATATTATAGGTAGGTAATATATTATTTATCTACATTCTACATAATATTCAACAGTGTCAATAATATAAGTCGTATTTTTTAAAAAAAAAACTACATAATAAGTATCAACTTAATAGTTTACATACGAATGCTGCGTAATGATGTAATTTATGATTTAAAACTCATCCGACGCAGTGTTGTACCTATTATTCGTTATAGTCCGACCTGCACTTTCACTGTAACTATATACGCCGGGCAAATTAAACATTACACTACATTGCTCGTCCCTATATTGATATAATATTATTATATTTTATCGTCGTCTTACACATATTACATGCACATTATTTAATACAAATTTTATAATAAGTCACTGACTTTATTATCATTTATCACATACATATAATATATAAAATGACCGGCCTACATGCAGCTATATAATAATATGCGCTATAATAATGCCATGTGTACCTACCTACTCGCTCGAAATAAAAACCGTTTAGTAACACTACGCATCGCGGTGCGTGACAAATAGCGTTTACATAACGCGTATCGCGTTGCCGTATTATGTCGGTATGACTCGATTAAATTGTCGTTTTATTTATGTATTTTTATGGTAAAAAAAATAAAAGTTTATATTCATACAACACAGTGTTTGTCCGGCTGTTGTCGTTGTAACGACGTCGGATTATTATTGTTAATAGTATGTATTATTCACGGGAGTCGGATGTCTCTTTATAGTTGTATAACACGTCGTCGTCATTTGACACATAATATTATATTAATTATAATAATATTGATAGACTCGTCGATAAAATCGATATGTCGCACGAGGCCACCACTTCTGAGTTTGACGTAATTGTCGTGAGAAACGTGATGAAAATTTACCTTAAAAAACCCTCCCGCGATTTAACTTATTTTTCCACCTCTTTAACTTAAAATATAATATTATTCTCCGGTTCTAACTGTGTGGCGGTATTTCGACTGAAAAGAGACGGGAATTCACCTCCTATTTTTCGGAGATGAAAAATCGGTCAAATAAATTGCTGCTTTTAATTTTTTGTTTGGACATGCACGTTTACGCATAATTTTATAGCACGTCGTAACAAGTTACACTGAACCGGGGTAAAGATATAGTGAGATTGTTTACGACTGGTGTCTGGTGCCGGTGTAAGACAACAAAGTCCCGCGAGCTATGATGGACCATCCGGGGACCCATTTTTTATATGATTTAACCGTTTCGCAACTCGAAGACGACCACCGTCACACAACAACAACGAAAAACCGCACTCGAGATTTATACAGGTTTAAATTTTTATAGGTTCTTGTATATAATGACCCCGTTCAGATCACCGTATTTGTGCAGCGCAGTATTCTGAAAGATTGAAAAAAAACGAACACTACCTGGGGCGATTTCAGTTATCCACAGTGGCAAATTGCTATGTATAAGACGTGTACATATCATAAAAAATAGGTATTCCTATGTGATTTGCTATGCATAGTCACTTTTTTTTATTTATCATTGCATTCATTCAAATTCTGAATTCCGGAATTTGGGTGATGTTTGGGACAATATTTTCAAATACTCCGATTTCCCGTGCTGTTTAACGAGTGTACTCAGGATGACTAGTGATATGGTTGAACAATAGGGATGAGTGCGATTGGTAAATCACCTTGTATATATGTGCGATGTGTGTGATCACGGTGTAATATATCATGCGCGCGTTATATACACGCGTTGCGAGAGTATATAGGAAAAAAAAGTAAAAATTATCCTGACAACGACTTCCGACGGCCACAGCGGGCGTTCATACAACACAGCGGTCGTAAAATATGCAAAACGTCGATTGAAGGGAAAAATTCTGTTTAAAAATTCGTCGTCATTGGTATTTTAATTCGGGCGTGGATTATGTTTTCATGCGACACGGGAACCCGTGTGATGATTAATGAATGTTATGCTGACAAAATTTAAACGGAGAAATTGTGCGTATTTTTTAGTCTATTCAAAACCGTTTTCTGGTTATAAAATAATAATATACGACTTGCATTACGTCCTTACATATTGCACAATACTAGCTACTGTTTATTATTGTCGATATATCATACGTACATGGTGAAGTATTTTAATTTTATTTTGAATTGCAATATTATTACTTTACTTCGATTATAACCATATAATATACAGTATTGCGTCCATGACAGAAGACTGCCACAACTCAACTCAAAACTACGATACATAATATGTATAATAAGTGATATAATATAATTATATACACGTATCAGATGCAGCTATCCTACAATAACAAACATATAATATTATACAAGTCATTCAGGAACGTTATTTTAGAATTTAATTCTAAATAACTTATCATATTTCAAAATTATCATCTTAATCCTTATGTAAAGTTATGCTTAGTATTTTTTTTTTAAACTTCAATAATTTCTTTATTCGGTAGCTTCATCTAATTTAACCTATCATCAGTGATATGAATATAATCGTTTCGTCCGTGTTATAAATTAGTTAAATATATTTAAATATTTTGAAAATCCCATTGGGTATTGCAAGTTGCATCATAATAAATAATGTTAGACATTTTCAATCCACGACGAATAATATTTTTGTATTACAATTAGTTACCAAAACAATTTGATGAAAAATTGTTATTTTGTTTCAATATCTAATTTAATTAAAATTTGATTTCCATATATCCAAAAAAATGACTGAGGGCTTATATTAAATTTGTTTTTAATAAAAACAGGTTATATGGAACTGTATACAAATGCTTAAGTATATAAATTGAAAATGTTATGAATTTTAAAAAATGAACGCAATACAAAAAAAAGTGACTGTATTATAATAAATAATTTTAACATCGATTTAAATAACTGTGAAATCGTTTACGGAAAATATTGTATTGAGTTTCAAGCTTTTATTAGATAAAATCATATTTTATCTTCATATAAATCAACAATTTTAAAAATACCTATACTTAGTACTTACAGATAATTTTATATAATTTTTGCTCTGCAGGTAAGTAAAATAATTAATTTTATCATTAAACACGTTTAAAATCATCAAACTTTTATAAATTCGTCTATAAATTTCAACAACAAACGTGTGAAATATAAATACCACATCACATTACATTACCCATATGATGTAAACGGCAAATGCACATACGCATGCATCTCAAAAATGACACTTCTCATTTTTATTAGAATAATTTACAAAAAAATAATCCCATATAATATGACATGTCACAAGTGGCTTGTATAGATTACTATCAAATTAACCAATGGTATAGTATGGACAGTCTCGTAGACACTGTATGTTTAGTAATTTGAACTCGGTTAATTGGGTATTTTGGCCATAATAAAGTCCATAGATATACTGTCAAAAAGGTATAGTAAACATGAAATTAATGATGACTAAAACACGCGCTGCCTTGTATAAATTATAATATGATATCATAAACAAAATATTGTTTATCGGTATAATATGGAGAAATAACGATTTATTGTTGATAACCGCAGTAGAATAATATTATTCTATTGGCTACAGTGAAAACAATTATCTCGACGTACTTAATGAATATTTAAAACATGTATTAAATATACGTCTGGATAATCGGTCAAAAATGGGAAATTCGTCGAATTTCAATAACTAAAAATAATATTTAATATAATTAAATAAGTACGTATATACATTATTCTATAATATAAATAATAAAACAAGGCTGTAAAAAATAATAACAATAATCATTATTGCTGGTAAAGGTTCTGTTTATATTTTCCTTCATTAACTAGGAATTTTCTGCGAGTAAAAGTACACAATAATTATAATTGTGTGAACGTTTTTGAGACGTGATAGTATTTCTGTAACTATAGTAATTATGTATATAAAAAACAAATTAATGTTACAAACCTAAACGAACACGATAATGTTAATTATAATACCTACCAGGTGTATCTAGACACATTATAGCGTACATAATATTATATGCATGTCGTATGATGGATCTACGGCCACGTATTTATACACACACAGAGAGAGAGAGAGAGAGAGGGAGAGAGAGAGAGAGAGAGAGAGTAATGAGTTTTTATCGAGAATCACTTTGCAGGATTGAAGTCGGAGATATATATATATTATTAATAATATAACATATATAACATATCAGAAGGGGTGACCATTATTGGATATATTATATCCGTGATATATACTTTCGGTCTATACACAACCCTTTCACTGCGAGTGTTGTTGTCATGGTGACAGAAAACACAAACCGAATGGCTCGGCTAAGCTCTATTGTTATAATGTACACATACCGATTATATACGAACGCATACTACTACACATATTGTGTGCCGCACTCGATATTGCCATAGACGCGGTCATCTTGTCTACATGTTTCGATTAAGTCCTATTCGTCCTGAACACAGGATATGTATATAATATGTGTGTGTATGTCAACGTTGGTGGGATATAAGTACTTTGATAGTACACAAAATAATATATAGGTATACCGTGTATATTATACACATTATACAACGATTCCTATACAATTATATAGAGTTAAAAATATATTGATTATTCTAAAACCATTACCGACTTACCAAGACATTATTAGGATATATTTGCACGATAAAATTATAAATATAATATGTATTGGAAACTCAAACCTCGACGACGCAAGAAAAAATCCAGTTTAAATTGACATAAATAAATAACGCGCTTTTGAAAAAAAATACTTGAGTACCTGTATTGAAAGCAAAGAACATTAATTTAAATTGTTAATCCATTAGGTTCTTTAGATAACCCAATTGAAAAAAAAAACGATTAACTTTAAGCCAATTATTTAAATACATAACTCGAATAATATATTTAGACATATACTAATTATTAGTAATTACCATATTATTCAGTGCCAATTTTTAGAAAATAAACGTTTAATGACTTAAATACTTCGTTACTGTGAATATATATAATATAGTTTATTATTAATCATGACATTATAAATTGTGTAATTTAAAAATCTAAACTATACCAGCAAAAGGTTATTACTATTCTAATGAAAATATTATGTATAATAGAATAAATAAAAGGTCAAGCACTAAATTTGAACCCTGGCGATTGGCGAATGCTTAAGAGAACGCTACACACGTATGTTCTATCTTCATTTCATAAATAACGTACAATGGGTTATTGTAAATTCCACCGACTGTACCTTTTTGTATGTAAATTCAACTGATACGATTTTTTTTTGTTTTAAAAAAAAATATGTAAATTTCACTGGTATCAAGTTTTAACCTGTAAAATAAACGTAAGTCTCAACGATATTATTTTTTAACCAATTTTATTTTTAAATTTAAAGTTAAAATAAAATATTATTAGAATGTCATACATTTTCTTTCCAAATGTATGACTAAAATTATTTACGCGATGCTTTCAATGTCATAGCCTACCATTTTTATTACCTGTATGATCGATTTTTTTTTTTTTTATTATTATCTAATAGATTACGAAAGTAATACGCCAGTAAAGTTAACGTTCTGACCTCATAAAACAGAGAAGTGCAAAATTAAATTTTCAAAACTATACAAATCATAGTCGGAAAATTTAGTTTGAATTTATTTCTTTTTGTTTATTTAATTTTGCATACCAAATAAAATGTTATCGTTTTGTAATATCAGTGAATTTCATATTAATTTAATACCGGTGGAATTTATATGCTATATATATATCAGACTCTATAATAGACTATTTGGAATTTGATGGAATTTTCGTGCATAATAACGTATTTTATAACAAATTTACAAAAAAAATCGTTATTACGCTTTTTGTTTTAATATTTTAACATTGAGTATTATTATTCAGAGCATCAAGTAAACTTCTTAAAATAATAATTGTATTTTAAAATATTTTAATAACTGTGTAAAATAGCTTAGTTTTAATATGCTATTTATTTGCTTTAAAGTTAAAATACCAATAAATGCACATGAGATGTTTTGAACAATATTTTTAACTTTAAATTTGATAATAAGTTGTTTAAGTATAATACTAAAGCGAACAAGATAAAATGAATTTTCTTAAACACAAATTTGCTATGTTATACCTTTACGCATGCGTGCGTAACGTCTTATCGAATACCTAAACCAATACTCAATGTGTACATCACCCATACGTTTTATCATATCATAGAAATTTTAAAAGAATGTTAATTTATCGCATTCTTATATGCAGCATAAATATAAACGTAATAAATTAATATTATTATGCATTACGATAGAATGTTAAGTAAACGGTAGTTTAATAATAATATTACTATACGGAATATATTTAAAATCGAATAACACGACTGACGCACGACGAAAAAAATTATAACGAACACTTTCTACGCAGCTCGACGCGAAACAAATAAATAATAATAATAATAATAAACAATGCTGGCACCGACGAGAACCGCGTGCTGCGGATCTATGGAAATTTAGTGCTTCGAGAACAATACTTTATCCGTTCTAATATGATTGCAATATTATATTATAGGCTATGTGTGTGATTAAATGGTTACGTGTACATTATAGCTACAGTATTGAAATCGTTACCTTATATATTATTATTATATATTTTATATACGTAAAACGATTTTATTACCTGCGGATTCAATCATCATGGTTTCGATGGACTAAAACGCAATAATAATAATATTATGTGCGTCTTATATATATATATATATATATATATTGCATTCAACTTATATAATGAAATGACGGACGCGAAATTAAACGTGCCAGAGGTCGGCGAATATTTTTTTTACAACAGTCGTAAATTTGTCTAGTATACCTACTCACATGTGCGAAAAGTACATTAACGACCCAATTCCATGTATACGCGCGCGCGTTTGTCGTTTAACGACAACAACAAAAAAACGAAATTGTGTCCGCAATTCCAGAACGACACGATAATGTATGTTATCGTTATAATAATAATATGGAGTACACCTTGACCTAAAGCTACTACAGCTGTATGGTCTGGCGCAGAAAGATGCCACCCATCTCAACTACATGATGTCCAACTGTCGCAGATCCGTAATAATAATATGCCCGTCACCATAATTATTATTATTGCAGTTATATCACAATACTTATTTTTCGATTTTATTTAGTGAGATTTTATTAGAAATCAATGTATCTCAACTAACATTTTGAAAGAGCTAGAGATAAAATATAATAAAAATGAAAATAAAATAATAACAGTAACCAACATATTATCACAAGTAACATTTTTAAACTAATCCGAAAAATAAAATTACGAATGCCTTTTATTACAATGCACCAAGAAAAAAAATGTTTTATTATTAAAGAAAAATTTAATGGAAAACGGGTATAATTTGGATCCTATGAAATTCACTCATTAAGTTATGAATATAGAATCTTTTAAATTAATTAAATTGATTACACGTCAATCACATGGTGTTTATCTAAATTTTTAAATAGTTTTATTTTGATTGAATAATATTGCGTCTTTAATATTATTAGTCTTAAATATTGTGGTGTTAACTGTAAGCTATACATTTGTATTTACTCTTTAAAATAATTAACCAATGTAGTTAACACTATGACACACAATGTCATTTTAATGGAATATTTTTCTTATAATTAATGGAATCATATGATTAATTATAAAATGAAGCGCTAAACTATCATGATATATTGAATGAATGAACTTTAATATAGGAAAAGTTGAGATCACAGGACGAGAAAGATAATATTAATAAATTACATTCTTTGAGATAGAAGGAAAATAATTAGTGATTATCAAATATTATAGGGATTCTAAAATTCTAAAATATTATTATAACAATTTACTGAAGATTCGCAGAATGTATATTTCATTCATCAGTAATATATTTTCGTATATGGGTGGCCAGTGCAAGGAGACGGTACGTTTTTTTTATATTTTATCATGAAATATTAGTTTTATAGTTTTTATTTCAAAAAATTGAATTGAAATAGATATTCAAATTCAATTTAATGAATTATACAACTTATTATATGATACTACAATGAATCAATGGAATATAGTTTAAAAAATACTAATGTAGATATATCCATTCAACTCATTAATATTATATTCAATGTGAATAAATGACTATTGTTCAAAAACGTTCATTTTAATCGCTCAGAAGTAGTCGTTATAATACTGGCATACGCACTTATAGTTAATTGTTCGAGTATGGTGGTTGGTTGGTTTGCAGGGTTTCCCCCTAAGCTAAGTTGAGTTAAATAATTTCAAGGGACGTTAATTTTTTAATGTCTATAAGTTGTTTCATTAATTTATTTTTTAAATGTGAGCGCTGTAAGTGTAATTGATCAATATTATTTATAAAATTTAAACAAGGCAAAAATCGACCTCATCAAGATGATGCGATGACAATATTATTGGTTATACGAAATCTTTTCCAATGAATCACGGATGGAAACACTCTGTAATAACATGTTGAAGGCTTACGACTTCTTGTCGAAAACTATTATATGTATTGAATATGTGGTGTGTGTTGAAATAAGCACCTGCAAAATAAGAAAATAAGTAAATAAAATACGCCAAAAGTACTTACATTATTGGGTAATTATTCAGATATTATATTTAGTACTGTATCGTCAAACGTTTAATCCTAATTCAAAAAAATGTATTTGAAATATATAATATTAATATAAAATAAATTAATACACATCATTCATAAATTATTTTGATTGTATTGTACTTAGTTATAATTCATAAATAATTATGCACTACATTTTGCCATGTTGTAATAGAATTTTTGATTTAGGTATATTATTGTATTACTTTTATATACTTAGAAGTTATGGCATTTACTTAATATGCACATTGCTTGTTTATTAATATTATAAAATACTAATATTGGCACAAAATCATACTTGTTCGTTTGTATCAATGGCCGCACTTAAGCTATATTATAGCCTTTGAACACTGTGTACTTGATTACGAATCGATAGGGTATGCCACATGTGCTTAAAAATATTATTTGCAACAACAAAAGTGGTTTTTTAGCCTGTATTTTGTATTCAACCAAACCGGTATTGTCTGAGTAAAATCGATGGCGACGAATGCAATATTAAAACCATAATAATTACAATACACGCGCGTAGTATTAATGTGTTTTATTATACGGCTGATGGTTAAGACTTAAACGTCGATGAGGTGGGTTACATACAACACGTGTGGGTGGATTACTCGATATCACCGGTCCTCTCGTCGTACAACCTACCGCCGTTGCGCGGGTAATAATACACAGCCGTTAACTAGATGGTAACGTATTGACCGTTGAGTTCCTTCACCCGTTCCACGTCCCGAACGAACGCCGTGGCCCAGTCGATCATTTTTGCTTTTTCGACGACACCGAACGTCTGAACGTCGTCGAACCGCTCGCGACAGAGTCTCGAAAACACCTGCAGCAGCAAACGACATAGCGTGAGATACAATCGCGCACTCGCACCGCATTAATATAATAATATTGTGGCCGAGAAGATCGCCGTCAGCGGACGCACATATTTTACACAATCGGCACCATAATATGATAGGTATTACAAACATCGTAATGATAGTCGATATACTTTGTCGTAACGTATTAGATATATTATACCGTATACGTTATTGCGTCACTGCAATAATAATAATAATACGCGGTTTATTTTGCCTTGATGGCGAGCGATCGCAATAATAACGTTTTAATTGCAAAATGGAAAAAAGTCACACGGCGCGCGCGCGAAAAAAAAAAAAACAAACCAAAAATATACAATGCAAATAGCTATAATCATCGTATATATATATATCATTACACTATCGAGACGGTTTTTCGTAAAAACCGCGAGAGAATTGAAAGAACACAAACACGGTTTTTGGGCAACACCGGCACACGGCGTACCTATTTAAACGCGTAAAGCAATAACACGTTTTTGTTGCTCAACTTAATTTTCGAACCGTTCGCTTTGTTTTTGGAACGTACCACAACATTAATTTTCATTAATGAAAGGTATTTTTAGAACCGACGAATGTGTGTGTACCTATCTTTATATACGCTCTCACGCCGAAGGATATAAATTATTATTACGTGTGTACAACATACGCGACCAGTTGTGTCCAATTCATATGATATATTTTTTTTTCTGAATTTTTATCGCATAATATTATAATATGAATACAACACCTACTCGCGTGTCGCTCGTAAAAAATACGCTTTGCGGAGGATTAATAGAAAACGATTACTGTTGATCGTTCAAATTGTGTCAAACGTAAAAAAACCAACTTGATTCTTTTAGACGACGAGAAATGTCTACCGGCCTTTCCAGTTATTCCATCGATGGCGCACGCGGATCGTTGGTCGAAACGGACGATACGCATCATTATTTGTGTCACATACGTGTACATTATTATTATTATTATTATTATAAGTCGACAATTCGTATAAATTATACACACGAACAGTGTACGCAATAGACGTCATCGGCATAAATTGTAATTTCGCACTACGACAATAATTATGAACACTGCAGTCCTCGGCATTTTAATAACGTATACAACATCAGTGGAGCAAAGTATGTACCACTACCACTACCACCCAATACCACACATTACCAGCCGCGTTATGATATGCGAACGCCCTTGCACGAGTTCAGCTCGTTTCCGGACAAAAACATAACTATGACGTGTTGTACAATACATTTGTGTGTATATATTATAATATCGCATTACACATATATTATTATTAAAATGTTTCTGTAGTGGAATTATGCGACAAACGCGAATGCGTCGACGTCGACTTCCTCAAAGTTGCTACTACACAATACACATATTATTATGATAATAAGTAATAACTATAATAATTAATAATATAACACTAATATTATATAATTCACAAGTGGTGGGTTTTCAAGTGTTGAGTTCCGAAGCAAAATGCACTACAGCGTGCTTCCCCTATTCTGGCACGATCGAGAGTATTAGGGCGCATATATTATACCGTAAACTTTAGTTATTAGATATTTACATACTAATACTACTATAGTACATTTCTGCGCGAACTTCGAGTGTCCAGCCATTTTTAAAATTAAATCTTAAATGCGTGTTTGTGTAAATTTATAAACAAATTGTATACACTCCGGGATTGAGAGCTATGACCATAATCATTCTGTACAGACTGCAGCGATATATTTTTATCGTAAACGTATTGAACTCACTTGAACGTTGCCGGTCCATAGCCGATTGTTATCTGGCCAAAATATGGTACCAGCTCTCGTCTGTAAATGGCTCTTCACGTTTCCGACGGCCAGTTGGACACCGTGATCGGCCGAAGATTCTGGTAAAGCACCACTAGACCTATGACCTGAATAACAGTGTATCTTTTTAAATTGTTTTAGTTCTATAGAACCTAGCTATATATATATATTTAACAATATTTTTTTCAAGTCAATCGACATTGCTAAATATTAATGAAATTGATATGTATAACTCACTGGTATCGATTAATATAGAATCGTCAACGTGTTCCATTAGCGTTTTGAGTTTCATATAGCATTTCACGTATACAGTGGCCGCTGTTAAGATGTCTTTTGGACACATCGCCTCGTAGTTTTTGGCAATTATTTCGAGATCAATCTGAGAGGACAGTAAATATATCGACACTATATTGTGTGATATTGTACTAGTGAGGTGAAAGAAAGTCATCGAAAAAGGTTCACTCACCACAATCCGGTCACAAGTGGCCGACAACGTTTCTGCGCACTCAGCATTGAACAGCTGGAAATCACCCATCAACGACTCTAATCTCGCGGAGTTGCGGGGATGGCCGTGCGACGGTTTCAACTTGTAGTGAAACTCTTGGCGGGCGGTCTTCAGTTGTTTTCGCACTTTCTCAGTGTCCAGCCGGAACGCGTTGGATGTCTCATTCAGTCTCTTCACCGAATCTTCGTGGTACGTCGCCAGCACAGCGTTTTTGAATTGGCACTCGATCGCGTACAAGTCGGTGAATAAATCGAAAAACTCTAAAAAAAAATCAGACGTACATACTCGTATCACAATAATAACATTTGAAGATTTTCAAATCCAACGGAAACTTCCTACATAAATCTACACAGAAGAAGCTTTATCCGTGCATTATAGGTTATTGAGTACATTATTATATGAGTACCCTCTGTTTAGAACAATATCTCCAAAATCAATAATCATGTAATGCTTATCGAAAATACACCTTATAAACCAAATGTAACACAATTACATAAATCAACACAATACAAAAACTCTTAAAAAATAATAAGTAAAATTACTACTTTTAATCAACGTTATTAATATTAACTATGTAATATATATTTATATTATATAACACTAAACCTGTACAAGAATATTAATAATGTGAAGCATTGTTCAATAACTATATGATTTTAATAAAAAAAAAAAAATAATAATAAATCGGAGTGATGATAACGCCATATGTCAAACCTGATAGTTTAAGTATCCAAATTAACTCTGACTGTAACGCGATTGTCCTGCTGTTTTTCACAGCTTCCGCCATGATTTCGGCATATACCATTGCGGTATCTGGTTCCTCGTCGATCCAAGTGTTATCGGCAGATTCCGTCATCGCTAAGTCCTAAACAACGCATAGCGTTATAATTTAAAAGTAGCCGACCGCCTATGTGCACGACTACGAATATTACGTTCTGTGCAATAAATGTATTGATTTTAATATTGGAAAATTTACCGCAGCGTTGATTTGCGATTCCGACACGTAATGAAATATCGCCGAATAGATATTCTTCAAAAATCTCGGTCTGTCTGTTACGGTTTCGTCGCCACAGCAGATTATGGTTTTGCAATAGTCGTAAAATTGATGTTGTCGTCTGGTAAACGTATGTTTTGAGTTCGTAGCAACACTCGACAATATAAACGACTTTTCAGATTTTGTGTTCCATATCGATTTTTTCGTTTTATGTACGAGCAGAGCCTCTTTAAAATTAAATTCTTACGTCATTGCCCTTTTTTTATTCTGTTATTAATATTCTTACGTATGTCCTGGTATGATTCTACTACGAAATCAATAAAAAAATTTGTTTCCGACAATATTTCAAACCAACATTTTGACAACTCTGTAACGTCTTTCTTTTCAAACACTTTTTTAGCAACGTTTAATTTCGTATGTAGAGAATCCAATATTTTTTCCAAATTTAAAATTTCTTGATTCGTAGTGACATTCAAAAGCTTGTAGATTGAGTAATATTTCTGTTTGAATACTTTTTTATCAAGTACAATTTCAACTCTATAATAATTAAGAAAACGGGCACCTGTTATTAAAATAATTAATTATCAATAAAAGTAACATATAGGTACGGTTTTATCAATTCGTAAAGCATCGCTTTGATTTCAGTTACTGATTCATAACTATTTTTTTTTAATTTCTTTAGTGTTGAAGCTTTTTTATGATCCATCGTATGGCTTAAATCACTCAACACATGAATAGTACTTACAGCTTCTTCGTGCCCATAATTGCCGCCTTCTGGGAACATTCTATAAAAACAATTTTATGGATGAATACATTTTTTTAATGAACTTTTCTTACACAATTGTTGAAAGATGTTTATCATAAATTTACTTAATAGACTTCATAAATTCCAAAGTTGAGTTTTCTATTACTCGGTATTTTGATTCGATATCGTTGTAAAGTGATTTATACATATCGTTTATTTCATTAGCCGCCAAATATATTTGGTATCTTAATTCGTTTATTACCTCGGTTAATTCGGTTATTGTTAATTCATTTATATTAGATTTTTTGACGTTTTTAAGTATCAATTTTTTCTTTAAATCAATTAACTTAAATAGTTCATTTATCTTGTGTTTCAAACTCTGACTCGTTTCTAGAGCAGCCTAAACGTTTTTCTTTTTATCTGTTGTTTTAAAACGTATGCGATAAATGAGATTTTCCGAAATTACTTTCGTGTGACGCTCGAGAAGATTTTTGTGTTGTTCTATTTCGTCTATTCTTTTCTTTGTGATCTCCCCTTGCACTCCAATGATTCGGAGTTGGACCAAGTGTTCCGCTACATTAAATCGTTCGTCAATACCGTGTTCTAACAAACGGGTCCACGCCATATTTTCATTATTCATTGTATCCACCGATTTTAATTCGAATAGAAACGCCCATAAACCTTCATTAAGACTATAAATGAATGGTAAACTTTATTAATATTCTGACAACAATATTGTTCATATTATGCTCGTATTATACTCAATACTAAGTACTAACGTATACTGAAAATGGTTCACGGCAGTTTCAAAAGTCGTGATCGATGTTTTGACAGACGTTGACCAACTCTCGTTTTGCGTAGCGTCATTAAATTTTGGAAGTGCTTTTAAACTTTCCGGAAACAAGTTTATGGTAACCTGAACTTCTAATCTAACTACGTCTAATTCGACTGTAATTAGATCGATGTAATCTGATATGACTTCCATCTCGAGTTTTCGATTGATTTGTAACCTAATGTATTTGAATCGATTACTTTTTTTCCTATACTTTTGTTATTCAGTATTTAAATTATGAATTGTAATTTAAAATTAATTACAATTACTTGTTGTTTATAATTTTTAAGTAATAAAATGTTATACTGTTGAATTATTAGCTATACTATTTAAATTTGACATTATTTATTTTTGTGCCTGAGTATTATTCGACTTTTAAATTAACTAAAAATATTCGTTAACTGTAACTATTTTTTTGAATACATTTTTCAATTTAAAGTTATACTATATAGGCAGAGCTGTGCAACTTATCTTATCTTAAAAGATAACATACTTATTTTAAAAATAATTTTACCTGTCTTTAATATTATTTAATGCATCTATGCACTTGTTCTCAAACTTGCTTACGTTAGTTTCGTCAGATGCTTGAACTAACGCTTCTAAATCTTCGTTAAAATTGTTTTCAAAAATCTACAAATAAAACTATAAATATATTAGTATAGATACCTAAATATCTTTACTGCCTGCCGCATAATATATTTATATTGTTGAGTTTTGGGTACCTACCTTTGTTTTTAGTATAGGTATAGACTAAATTATATAATTACCTCTAATTCCGAATCGTTGGTTTTAAATTGCATATCCAGTGCCACCAAAAATATATCCCTAGCTTTTATTAAACGTCCCGAGTGACCACAGATTATTTCTATGGCTGGTCTAATCATCGAAACGATTTTATTAATGACGTTCTTAACATTACTCAAAAGCAACTGGACTTCCAAAGTGGTTTTCATTTTTTCCTGTTGAAAATTTATCGCTTCGGCCATGATTGCATTGTTGATCACCATGGATTCGTTGGGGCTGAGAAATTCATTCGAATCCATAATGGTTTTATCAAGCTCTGCCACGGTTTTCGCCAAAAGCAATCGAATCGCTTCATATGCTTCGTCGTGTGATGATATTAAATTTTCATTTATATTGTCTGTGAATCAAATTTAACATTATTTTTAGCGATCATAAAACTAAAATTATGGTTGTTCTTTAGCGAAGTAAACTGCTTTTTAATTTTTATGTAGTTGAAAAAAAATAATACGATATTATTTAACTAGAATTTTAATTAAAACTAATAATATGTTATACGTAACTTTAAATTAAAATAAATTAATTTTTAATTCAAAATACTTAATTTTATATTTCACTATACTGAAAATTTTTTTTATAAAAATATCTTGTTTAAAGAAAAAAATATTTGTTTAGGAAATAACATAAAAAACGCAACGGTATCACCAATTTTTACCAATGTTTTTCGAATACATTTTTAAAGAATCTGAACATTTCAAAATGAATGCAATGTCTATTTGTTTTTTTGACATTTTTATTAACTCGTCTAACGATTTGTTTATATCATTCAAAAGACAAATCAAAGTCGATTGTGTGTATTCAATTGTATCTGATATAATTGTCTTAGCATCGCCTCTAAAAGTGTTTATCGATTATAGAATATTAATTAATAATTAGATAATTAAAAATAAATATGATTGTACTTACATAAAATTATTTTTAAAACTCTCTCCGATGTTTTTTTTAATTTTAATTTTGACATTATAGGCCCTGAGTATGAACTCTTGGTGAAGAGTACTACTCCACTGTATTAATTGATATCGCAAATCTTCATACGTCCGAAAATTTCCTAATTTAATTGCATTGTAGTTCTGGCGTTGAAAACAACAATAGGTATTACTAAACACCGTACATTTGATAAACAGTTTAGGTGCATTCTACCTTAAGATATTTTTCGTAGAGCCGCTCGAACGAGTCCCCAGAAAGTTGTTTAACGTCTAACATGTGCTTTTGATAACAATCCTTAATTAACGCCGTCCTTTCCTTTTCAAATTCGTGCAGTACGCTCATAAAACTTGTAATGTTCTGGTTACGTTCGTTTATCAAATCGTTCACGACTAAAAAATATTTTTGTAACGAATCGAATCGCATAAATTCATCCTAAAACACAATGATAATACAGGTACGGTTCTATTAAAGTTTTTCGGAAAATAATTAAATGTGTTTCGTTAATATTTACCGACTTTCGGTCTTTGAGGATACCAGATAACGAGTTGTCTATTACGTTCAATGTTTTGTCTAGCGCTTGAGAAGCTTCCAATATTTTACGTTCAATTTCGTCGTTGATCGATTTAAATCCGTTTTCAACAATTTCAATTTTGCGATCGACTCGTTCTGTGTATCTGGCAATTGCCCTATTGACAGCCTCGCTGATATCATGATTGGGCTCTACATCGATATTGATTTATACATTTTATTTTATACAGAAAAAAAAAATGATAGATATAACGCCTAGATTTATTATATTACCGTTACGCCACCAGTGAAAATCGAAATGACATATTTATACGATCACGTATAATAATATTACCATATTATGGTATATGAAAAATACTAGGTATACTAAATTATAATCAGGTACTAATTTTTTAATATTTTAACTTTTTAACTGCGTTTTAATGTGTTTTGAAAACCTGAAACGCGTTTTTTATCTATCATCAAACACTATTACCGATTCGAGTTTTGAGATTTTGTATGATAAGAGTCTCTTCGTCACATTCAGACAAGCAAATGTACGGACACACGTCCGCAGCCGGTTTGATCGAAGTCTCGTTTTCATCAAAATTAAAACAGAACTACACAAGTTAATATTACGCGTAACATTTATATTATATATTTTAATAGCGACCATAATAGTTAGGTGTGTTATTACTCGCTTACTTGGGGTCGATCAGAATATTCAGAATTCGTCTTGGTCGATATAAACGACGAAAAACTGTTACTCGTAGTTGTCGTTGTCGTTGTCATTGTCGTTGTCGTTGTTGTCATTGCCGTTGTCGTTGGCTTCATAGTATTAGTTATAGTCGTCGACATTTTTAGTATCTAATTGCATTTATAAAATGGTCCATACAGCATACAATTAGTATAATATTACTATTGTATAATACGTGCGAGTTGGAAACAGAAAATACCGGTTGTTTGATCGTCATAACGACTTGAGCTCATATTTTTTTCTTCAGATATTGTGTTAATCTCGTAGATTGTTGACGATTTATTCTTTTCATTTTTGACGCGATATCTCATAATAATATGATATATTAATGCAATAAGTCATAGTTTTTTTTTTATAACAACCATTGCTGATAGCGGTGAATATATTATATCATACCTATATACCTAGCGGCTAGCTGCGTCCATTTTTAGGTACATTATTCGGTTTCTGAAATAATTATCAAATAAAATACTATAATATAATTTGAATTAATCATTTATATTTTAGCGAACATTTTAATTGTTGACAATTTTTATTGTTATGTTCTTTTTATAGTTTTTAGGTAAAAATTCACGGTTTTAAATTATCATAGGAAATCGAATGTAGAGTATTTTTCTAAAAATATTTTCTACGTAGGTACTATATAATTATAAGAATTATAAAAAAGGAATATTGAAGAAACATGTTTCGATTACCAGAGTTGAAGTATACAAACGCTTTTGCGATATTCCTATCCTTTGTATGTTTAGTCTTTAATATTGAGAACTTATTAAAAAAATAAACTATTTTGTTAAATACATTATAAATTTTCTTATGTTTCTTAATGTTTTATATAGTTATGTGTTCTATCGTACTTAGAAATACTATACTTCAAAACATATTATTTTTTTCGAAACATAAATTGACTTAGACAATGTACCAGTTAAATTGATCACAACGTATAATATATATATATATATATATATATATAAAATATAATGCGATCATCGGCTTATTATATGGACGCGCCGCTTATTAACGCTGACAACCAGAAACGCCAAGCCACGCCGTTTATTTATTAGTCCTTTATGACCAACAATCGCGGATGGAGCGAGATAAAAGTCCGCACTTTATAAGGTGGTACAGTCGTGTATTGATGGTAGCGAAGTGGGACGGGGGGCAAGACAGACAGGAAAAAAATAACCGAAGCTTGTGTTTAAAGTACTGGCCATAAAAACGGACTTTTCGTAAAACGCTAGCCGTTTTGAAGAATATGATTTCGTGATAGCACCTGGAAAAATCGACCTCAATCGCATTAAATAGGTAAATGGGATGTGCTTTGTTGCCGAAATAGTAGTTCGAGACAAAAGAAAAAAAATATTTATTATAAAAACGTATCGCATTACATAATATCAAAAATTAAATTATATTGTACATAATTATACGATACTTTAAATCTGTTCGAGAATATGCACTGTATACACCTTTACAGGGGTGGCGCATTCTGTGTAGTGTATATAGATACGTTATTTTCGTATGCACATGTAATAACACATCTACATTAGTCGTTTGTGTCTATATATAGCTTGATGTTTAATAATATGATATATTATTATTATTATTAAAAAAATGATATGTTATATATTTGTATGTGCACATATGTTTTCCGTAACCAGGAAATGATCGTTCTCGTACTATATAGTTATACATGCAATCTTGTTGAACCTTGTGAAATATAATAAGTTCAGACCAATTTACTATAATAATATCATAAATAGAAGGGCATGGTTAGGCGACCTGCTGCAAGGTTAACTCGAAATTTTATTTTTAGGGTAGCAGTGCCACGCCTAACCGGACTTGCATATAATGCGGTAGTCGAGTCGAAAAATGACGTTTATAATCTTATTATAAATATATATAATATATATAAGAGAATAAAACAAATTATAATATTGTAGTAATCGTAGTGACTAAATATTATAATATATATATATTTATACTTACTCGTGTTGACCATGCGATGGTTAATTATGTATCATACATAAACGATAACTTTACTACTGATGATTATATTATTATATATATTTTTATATATAATATATTATTATATTATATTTACACTTACCATTACAACACGCATTATACGTGATCTATAATATTTTACATATTAATGCTGCAATAGTTACTGATTTTTTTTTTTTTTACTATACCTATGTGCAGGCAATAAAAATGCATTTGAAATAACTTTAAACGAATTGATAAAACTAAAATATTTGTAAATACGTACTATAATCATGAGAAACTAGGTGTGTACCTAACCCGTCTGCAGTAATGTATATTGTATATTATTATAATGTATTTTAGTATTTTTTTTTCTTGTGCAATCTTAAATGATTAATATGTAGATAATATATTTTAATTTTAAATTAGGCTTTATATAATATATATAAAAATAATGCAACTACTAAAATAACTACAGTTTTACTACTGCATAATATAATACAATAATACGAGTATGTAGGTATGTTTGATATGAATTATTGCTCGTTGTACGGGGAAAGGAAAACCGAAAATAAAAAATGATAAACGATAGGCAACAAAACTCGTTCCTAATCCGAAAGATGAACATTTCGGTGATTGATCGGATATATCGTTTTGGGTATATGATTTAACAATTATTATTGGCCGCGAGATACTCGTAAACGCCCGTACCTACTTATCAGTAATCTCTGTAACCAGGTATACATTATATTATATTATCATGATATATATTCAACACTTAACCTAAATATTAGACTGATGTTTAGAGTGTTTAGACATAATATTATTGTTTGACCAGTCATCTACGATCTGGAATGTGCCTACTGTGAAACTGAATTAGCCATAAATAATAGGTATTATAACATACACCACGCCGCGGTGATCGCCCCAGTAATCGAAAGTGATTTTTCTCTTTCTTCGAACGATGCTCTGCATATTACATCGACGAGAACTATTACCGTGGCCGAAACTCGTCGTCTTCGGGTCATCCGTTCGACCCACAATATTCTATTTTGAATAAATACATTTTTAGAAACACGCATTACACAAACGCGTGCAATACATGCCGGCACATTACGTGCTCGGATTTACCGTGCTTGTAATCCTCTACACGTGCAGCGCACGGTTCGATTGGAGGTGGACAAATAAAAATTAATATATTTTCTCCCACGCTCATAATAATATTAAAATGTCTGCAAAACTCGTATTAAAATATTACACCGACGCGTATATTATTAACTAAAATAACTGCGATCGAAGACTGGACGGAGCGGCGCTGCGAAAATATCTACGAAAAATAATCTCGTGTAGGTACTTACTTCAATATTTATCTAATATGAAAAGTGCGATAAATTAAAACGCTAATAAAAATAATATGAATTCAAATATTTCATTTGAGTGCGAATAGTATCGACAAGAATTAAATGTTCAGCGATGTCTAATAATCATTTGAAAAATCTCGGTTTTATACTGTTATATTTCATGGCCATTTTATCATCATATGGTTGTAGAATTATTTTCTTTTTATGGAACTTGTTCTAAATTGACCTATAAAATCAAACTTAAGTTAATTGAGTGTTTAAAATATTGTACATGTAACAACACCTCTTACGATGTATTTAAAAATGTTATAAATTTCCAAATAACGCTTTCACCATTAGAGTCCCAAGTGAGCCATTAAACGCGCGCGATCCCGACTTGTTGACAAATTTTTTCCCCTACAAATAGAAACATCTTTGACTCGACGTGATGTAATTTTAATGAGATATTTTATGTCGGAGACATTATATTGTTCAAGAGAATTATCGCACATGAATATACGCACGAGATTATAATAATATGTATTCGGAGGTTATTTGACGCGGACCAGGCGCAGTTCCGTGACGCTGAAATCGATGAAACCATATAGATATATCCACGCCGGAGGTCGAAAAACAACGAAAACGCTTAATTTCTTATATTATTATGTACATAGACGCGATACGATTTTCGTCATCATAACATGTTTTTAGTTTATTTCGTAGGTAGGTGCGCGTTACCACATACTATTAAACGTAGTTGTATTTCGACGGGATATGAAATGCTTTTCTTTCGTCTAAATCGCTTTTGAGCAATAATACGGCTGTAATACTGTATATCATAATATTATTGTATACCATATAGGCGGTCTACTATAGTGGTCTTTGTTTCGGTGCAAGTGAAAAAGCACACTGCAGAGTTCTGTTTCGAGACATTTCGAAAGAATAGAAAAAAAAAAAATCATAATTATAATAATATACGTGTCTATATGGATATTTTCGTGAAAAATAAAACTAGTAAGCGCAATAGCGGAGCATTTATCTATAATAATAATATAATAGAACGTTGCCAGCCGCCGCACTATAATAAACTGCTCACAATATAATATATATATATATATACGACGCGGTGAACTTGCGGTCGTAGTTGATTATGGGCAGGTATTGTAGGCACACTGCAGGTACACCTATATAGACGATCTGTCCTGCATGTTATCTCGGCCGCCCGCGCCTGACCCGCGAACGAAACTCCCACGCAAGCCAACGGGCCAGTGTACTTACTGCGTTCGCCGTGTACCAGTATATATATATATATATATCTGTCGTAAATGGACAATGCGTGGCAACCACCCGCGTAATGCGCCGACACAGGAAAACGGTCGATCACGTTTTTGAACATTTTGAAATATCCCGAGTCTCAACGGCGCGCGCAATGGTCGTGAACGTCGTGACCCGAGCACCCGAAACCGGAACGCTTAGACGTGTTTTGGGAGTTTTTCAATTTTTTTTATAATAGAGCGTAATATATTTCGTCAATTTTTGTAATGCGCTGCACACAGGCACGTGCCCGTTCGACAGTTTCCTAGCTTTTTGTAATGCATTCGGCGCGCTGACTATGTGAGATACAATGATCTGCAGATTTCAATCAGATCGATTTTTTACTAGCGATTTCTAAGTAGAAAAACAAAGTACTCGCGTAAAACGCACTCCCCTACAAATATTCAACAAATACAATTTACGTAGTTTATGTGCTATTACGACCAAACGAGAAAAAATAGATGATTTTTCAGTAATTTCGACTAATTAATTTATGCGTAGGTACTATATGTCATTATATTTATGTTATGTCGTAATATTCTGGGTACACGTGGTTATTTTTATAGGTAATTAATAAACAGCGACATTACAATAATTTACAATATAGAAAGTCACTAAAATGCACTGTTTAAGCAATTAATATCACGACAACGTGTCAACATGACAATAAATTAATTGCTTACGGTTTAATGGACTTGTACTTATAATTTCAAACGGATTCACGCGCTAATATTTAAATTTAGATAGACATTATAATAATAGAGCCGTACAAAATATAGATTGCGATTTATGATATTTTTATTATTTTTACGTTGTCCAATGGTATTCAAGTTGTCATATTATTACATAGCCAGACTAATAGCCAGATGATATACATATTACATTTTATACAACTGTAGTAGCATAGTTAAGATTATTTCTCCGCTTTGAGAATTTTTTTTTTCGTATATGTATTGTGTTATTTGTTTCGTTTATAATACACTATTGTATAACGTCTAGTTGTACTTCTCTTCCAACAATAATAAATGCCATGTATACCGGTATATTCTGCATTTCTACGAATATATTTCATTGCATAATATCCCTGGATTGAATGCAGAACAAAATGCGCGGACCACATATTTGGTGGACAGGTGAAATGATAAATAAAAAAAAATGCAGTAGTATATAGTACATTTATAAGTATTCAGGGAAATATTCGTAACGACATTTTTTATTTTTATTTTTCTATTCGTTTTTAAATAATTAAAAATAATTTATATAATTCACATGGCCTGTACAATAAAAATAATATATTTTATATATAGGTAGGTGATTAATTGTAAGCTCCAGTTTTACACAAGCAGCGCAGTTTATAATTATGTCGAGCAAACATTATTAATATGTTACGAGTCAACGAACAATAAACTATCATAAAAATAGCTAGGTATATAACCTAAACATATATAATACAGGTGTTATATAATTGATTTTAATCGGAATTTCATATTATTCGTTTCGTTTAGATCATTAAAACGATTCTGATACAACTGCAGCTACTCTAAACAAATAAGAATATAAAAGTAAAAAAATAATAAAAAAAAAATAAACAGTGACATTACGAAATCATATGGATTGTAATAATAGTAGTCGATATATTATATATAGTATATACCTATCTTTCAAATACACGAGTAGTATAATGCATTATCGTTTTTGAAAAAATACCTCAGATAAATAATATCTGAGAACAAACATCAGCTAACCTTGAGGTTGTAAAAACACGAGATGCACCGTAAATCGAAAACATATACGAAAATGTATACGACGTGAGTGTCAACGGCAGTTATAACCAGAACTCAGAATTTCTAGCGTTTACTTTTTTTCTATTAAGTATTTGAAGATGTTTTACATTCAAAGTAAAATACAAATATGTTTCACACTTCGTCGGTGCCATATAAAAAAATGTATTTAGTTAATGTTTTATAAAATATTCATGGCTTACGTATATTTTGCTTGTTTAGAATTTTAAGTGTTATTTTTAGATATATTTTCATATAAGAATTGAATCAAAATCAAATTGTTTTTTTTATATGTTTGCTATTGAACAAATGTATAAAATTAGATTTGGAAATATAGGAAATTAATTGAACTACCAATATAGTTATCGAACACCTGTAGTTAGGTAGGTATACCTATTTTAGTGAACTTCTAAACTATACTACTATGGTTAAAATCCTAGTATTCGAATCGGAAACTTAGTTTTCTCGACCAATATAAAACAAATACACATAACATATTTCCCAATCCCAATATCTAGTGTTTATTAAAAAGAAATATTTTTAGTGCCATAACTTAGTGTCGATTCCTAGTAATAATTAATAATAACAATACATCGTAATAATATAATATAATAAGTGTATTAATTTAGGGGAGAGCTAATTAATAATCGTCGTGATCAACTATACAAACCGTAGAACGACCCCTAACGACTTCAGCGGGTCTCTATATCAAGGAGGACGTCGCGGATGTGTAAAACAAAAACTTCGAGTACCTATAACGATAATTTATTATTATTGTGACGATGATATTATGATATTTAAAATATGTAGTGTACCATCGGCGGTGGCGGCGGTCGTCGTCGTCGTCGTCGTCGTCGTTGCATAATTGCGTAATGTCGTGCACGGACCTCGGCACAAACCGGCCGGCGGTCTATAGAAAGTAGGTCTGACGCGGCGGCGGCGGCGGCTTCGTGTCCTCTTCACCGCCGTCCCCTGATCGGCGGATCGGCGTCGCGGACCGTCCGGGGGTAGGGGCGACCGGGACCACTTCCTTTTTCGGGCGACGGACACTACAAAACCAGCGGGTCCTGGTGATCAATGGTCAGTAGTCGGTCACCACTGTTCAGTCAACGATCACACTTGCAACCGGAGCAGCAACGGCAACAGATCGCAATTGCACGAGACACAGCTAAAAACGATATTCGTCATATTGTCGTCTGCAGCAACGACCTGTTAGCACGATGAAGGGTTTGTTATACGCAGTGTGCGCGATCGGTCTGTGCGCTCACGCTTTTGCCGGCGAAGAGGCGAAGAAAGATACAGCCAAGGTAGAACCAAAGGCAGCCGACTCCAGCAAAGGCAAGAGGCATCTTTCGTCATTCGGTTACGGTGGTTATGAATCTGATGGCGGTTTCGAATCGTACGGCATCGGCAGCGCCGGCTACGGATCCGGTTACGCCGTGCAGGGTTACGCCGCACACGACATCGGTTACCACGGTCACGCCCAACTGTTGTCCAAGACCATCGTCAAGGAAGTCGGACACCCGTACCCCGTGCCCGTTGAGAAGCACGTGCCATACCCCGTAAAGGTTGCCGTGCCCGTCGACCGCCCTTACCCAGTGCACGTACCTCGCCCATACCCAGTGCACGTTGAGAAACCAGTGCCATACACCGTCAAAGTTCCCGTGCCACAGCCGTACGCAGTCTACAAGGAAGTGCCATACCCAGTGAAGGTGCCCGTCGACAGGCCGTACGCCGTCCACGTGCCCAAGCCCTACCAGGTGGTCGTCGAGAAGCACGTCCCATACCCAGTCGAGAAGCAAGTCCCATACCCAGTCAAGGTGCCCGTTGACCGTCCATACCCAGTCCACGTACCAGTCGAGAAGCACGTCCCATACCCAGTCGAGAAACACGTACCATACCCCGTCCACGTACCAGTCGACCGCCCGTACCCGGTGACAGTCGAGAAGCACGTCCCGTACACTGTTGACAGACCAGTACCATACCCAGTCGAGAAGCACGTCCCATACCCAGTCAAGGTTCCCGTCAAGGTCGAAGTACCAGTGCCATACGAAGTGCCCAGCCACGACGAATACCACGTCAGCAGCTACAGCTCTCCGTCGTACGGTAACTCGTACGGACCATCCCACAGCACTTCGTACAGCCACTCTTACGGACCATCCCACGGCGTCTCGTCCTACGGCGCATCGTCATACGGCTCATCGTCCTACGGATCGTCTCACGGCAGCTCGTACTAATCAAAAGCTCCAGTCATAGGTTAGGTTACCGTGTTTCGCCACGCTCGCGACCAAAGCCATTATTGCGACCGTCGGCGACAACACCACATACGAAACAATCAAAATCTAGGTATATTTTTTTTAGTTAAGTGACATCAATCAACATTTTACCATCAGAATAGTAGTATAACACATATACAACAACAATATGTCATTATTTGTCTGTTAACATAATAGATCTCAAAGTACAGAGTTGTGTATCAACTTTTTGGGTCGTTGCAATAAAATATATGTTTTTTTGACTGCAAACGTTCAATTTTAATATGTGTTTTTTTTTACGAATTTCATTGTATAAATAGTTTTTAAATGTATTTTAACATCAATCACAATATTATATATTATATTATATTGTGAAGTCTTGGAAATAAACTTGTTTTCGTGTATTTTTTGTTTAATTATTTTTTATTTTATCCTATCTGTGTCTGTGTGTGTACACAAAGCAAAAAACTCAACGTTGTTCATAAAAAATATGATTCTTTTCGAGTTTTGTCTCTTAAAAATCAATCAACTGTGTAAAAATGGTAATTTCATAAACAGCAGTCTGCCAACAGTAAACGGTTAAGATTTGCTCATAAAATTAAAATTATGCTAAACTGTAGACGGCCAAATCAAACGCGCAATTAATATTTCCATTGATAAATTATAATTTATTAATTATTTAAAAACATATAATTATTATTTTAAGGACGAAAACAACCACCGAGATAATTTTATGTAAACCATAAAAATCCACTACAGACGAACGGTATTAAATAATATACATAAAGTATTAAAAACATACTCTCAAAATTATAAATCATATCAAAGGTTTCCATTAAAGTTTCACAAGTAGACATCGGCATTGGTAGATTTGCATAAGGATTAGTAGTCAAATCCACCATAAAATACTTTGTGTACCGCAGGATGCTGCAGCAAACTTTCTGCAAAACTTTCGTTACGTAAACCAAATGTTGTTATATTATACTACACTAACGTTTTTGAAAACTTTGCAAGAGTGTTAGGTACGCGATAAATTTCTAATGAACCGAATAAACCGAGTGCACTTTGAATACATCAAATCACTTCAAAATATATGCGTGTTGTTCGAGGAGTGTTTTGCGCTTAAGGAGTTTCATCGTTATAACATTATTATCGCCGCGCTGTGGGAGGAAAACGGCAACTCCACAAATTCTAACACGTGTCCCGGTCTAAGCAATAGAGTAAAATATGATAAAGGAAAAAAATGCCATCAACAATTACCTACATTTTGGCAGGTTAATCCCTTCTGACTATTTTCGATGTTGCGTCATAATATTATACGAAGTATCAACGAATAATACTAAAACTCGAACAAAGAATGTATAATCTTGCTGATGAAACGAGCACAAGCACCTAACGATATAATGCCTAATACCCATGTAAATACATAATAATTATAATAACAATAATAATAGTACGCCCAACGTCCGAAGGTCTCTTGAGCCGAACACCATTTTTTTTTCACTTACAAAATAAACAAATTAGTCCGACGGCGGGGAATCATTAATTTTTAATATTATAAAGGTTTTTCTTTTTAATAACGTAGTACGCGCAAATCTATATATTATAGAGTAATGAAGTGCACATAAATATTATGTGTACTTATATAGATAATAATATAGTGCAGTGCGTTTAAATTTGATTCGCTTGTCGTAAAGCGAACGGACTTCTTGAAATACGAACAATCTAAAACACGCGATTCTAATCTTAAACATCGTCAAGCGGATCGTCAATAAAAAAAAATAATAATAATAATAACAAAAAAAATGGAAAAAAACACATAAATCACGTGCGCGCCGAACGATTTGGTCGTTTTCGAGTAATTTGACCGGTGCGACCTTGTCCTAGATAGCTGGCCGGGTTTGCAGTCGACCGCGATTTTTCGTTCAATCGACGTAATAACTCGAAAGAGAAGAGCGTGTATAGGTGTGTAGTGTATACTGCAGTACTACTGTTGATATGTAAACCAGATTAGATCGCATACGCGTGGGATTAATCGTTTTTTCGAGTTATGTACATAAAATATAATGACAATAAAGTTTTACCGTCATACGGACATAAAATACGATGAACGATTGACAGACGTTGGGTTCATTATAAATTGGGTCGAATCGTGATTTCGTTAAGATTAGTAATTTTTGTACAATTTTAATTTAGTTCAACGTATTTTTTTAACTCACTATAGTTGATTTTTTTCAATCAATACAGACATTACTATTTTAAATCCATATATTACATAATATTGTGTCTAATGAGTAATGACCAGTAATGAACTTTTATGACCTGTAAGTATTAGTATATACCATGAGATATTATAGTTAACTGCAGATAGTCAATTTTTCTACTTATTGAATCGCTTGGTTTTTTTTTTTTATTAATTTAATGTTACTGTGATAAATACAAAAACAATACAACAGATATTCGTGTGAATTCTTATTCATTTTTGATTGATAAAATCATTGATTATAGAATAGTCTATTCTATAATCAATGATAAAATATATCAAGACTCTCAGGTGAATTTTGATTAATTTAATATTGTATTACAAATTTTAATAGTTTCTGACTATTTTGCTCAATACCTCAACTCTTTTTTAATTAAATGAGTGTGTATTTTATGTTGGATGTAAAAAACGAATTTAAAATACATTTTGGAATTTAATTCACATTGTACATAAATGCATATTGGACTTAAATTACTTGAACAACATTTATTAAACTTATTAATAATAAGATTTTAACAAGTTTTTGGTTAAAACTTTGTTTGTACCTAACTCATTGAATCAAATGAAACCTGAAATACATACAACAAGCTGACGAGAGCTTACGAAATTAACGTGATGAAAGTATATATAATAGTTATGACTTGAAATATAGTAGAACGATAATATTTTTTTAAATAATTGATTCGAGAAAATGCTTTACAGCAAATATCAGGGAAATAAAAAGAAGGCAAATATGGCGTTTTCTTATAGCTGAATTACTCACCCCGAAAAATATACATCACTAGAGAAATTGAAGGCAAAGCGATTTTAATATAACAAGCGAAAGGGCACAGCGGAAGTTGACATCGCGTCAAAAAGTTGTCTCACCCCAAATATGTACACGCAAGTATACAATACTGCCGCTAGAATATCGCCCTAATATTCTTGTCTCCTCACTGCACTTTCTTGATTCATCTTTTTTATTATTATTTTAGTTTTCGCACTCGACCGTATATTATCGAGAGAGTCGTTAAGCCGATTACATTTTTTCGGTTCGTTCGTCTCGTTATTTGTAATGGACGCGCGTGGCGATGAGAACAAAAATCAAATCCGCCATGTGCGCCGTTTGTTTTGGGGAGAGGATCGACGATCCAAGTACTATAATATATATATAGTCTACTTATAATAGTTGTATATTCACGAAACAAATTTTCTGGATCATTTTAACGTCAAACTGACGTAAAGGGTGTATTGAAGCGCTGTGCGAGTAACAGCAAACCGATCTCAAAAGTTATTATTTTAATCGTTAATTAATAATATATTATTTAACACGGTAACTGCTACGACATAGTAAATAACACGTATAATATATAATAATATATAAAGTACTTGATATTTTTACTCGAAACTGGAAAACTGTAACCGTCATCGGCTATCGTTTCCCGTGTCGATTTCCGATATAGATAAAAAGTAATCGTCTTTTATATATAAAATATACATCATAATATTATAGGTACCTCTTAAAAACTAAAACACTTCCGGCACCATATGACTTATAAGTGTACTATAAATATAATCATACATAAATCATATATGAATCTGTATGTGTGTGTATACGCATTTGCTCTAGGACGTCGGCTTTCAAACACATCGCGTTATATTTGCATTATTATTATACATATTATATACCTTTTCAACGCGGCGATTAACCATAATAATATAATATACACGTTGCAGCCACGGTCTTGATTAATTTACATAGGTCGACAAAAACGACATTATAATTTATGGGCACGGTCGTAATTTACGGGTTTCGTAGTCGCTGGGTGGTAACTGATGAGGTGAATGAGATGGTTTACGAAAACGTTCGACAAGTCGGATGGATGGTCTTTTGAGACGACCAATCGCGTGCCTACCTATTAATAATATAATACACCTATATTTTTTCTGGAAATCGATACGATTGTATTTTAAATTTAAGATAAGATATTATCATAATATGAATATGCGATATAAAACATTTGAACGACACTGTCTATTTCGGTGTTTTTAATAAATAATATAAACAATAAACATAATATTATAATATTATGTTACACACACGACAACGTCTGACCGTATTAGATTGTAATAATATAATAATTATAGATATTATTATGGTATTTTTAAGCCACATTTGTTTTATTTTCAAACGACATCATAAGATTATCTGAATATCGTGAAACGTTAGATAAACTAAAATAATATATTAAAACTGAACATGTCATAATAGTCTGTTACACCTATAAAGTTTTATAGGTAAAAATATGTCGTATTTTTGTTACGTATTATGAAAACGAAACGATTTACTTTTCCCGCGGCGTCCGTCCTTTTGGCAATCATAAAAGCGCATGATAATTATATTAAACACGATTTCTCGTGTTTAACGATGAAAATAATATAATTATGATAATATCATATATACATTGTAGAACTCGTTTTTTCATATTATTTTTTGCTCCATTTGATAATAGTTTTTGTAATTTATTAAAACATAACTGCTTAAACATTATGATAGGAGGAGGATTACATGCGACTGGAATAATATAATATATACCTATTTTTGTCAAAATATATGATATAGTAAAAATATAACGTTTGTTGTTTTTTATTTAAACTCACAATCGCGTGATTGTGACCTATAATTAATAATCATATTGCTGCACGAAAATGTTTCAAATTTTTTTAATTGAAATTGACAAATAATTAGTCGCTATACCTACCACATTTTGAATTCATAATAATAAAATAACGATTCGTCTGCAACGCTTGTGTACAGATAATATAGTACTATACATATACTATTACCTTTACGTGTAATATATAATATTATATAATTTTACATGACGTATATATGATGTTACCTTAATTTATCAAAGTCCACGACGACCGTGCAGAAATTACAATTTATTATTGTGCGGAGGAAATTTAAAATTTACATTTCAGCGATATCGTCTGTAAGAAAACCGCCCAAAAGAAGGGAGACGACGCACGCAACCCTCTTTCGTCGAGATACCCCTAATAGATGAAAAGGGGATTGTAGAAAAAAAAGATGAAATATTTTCACCCCGTCTATACCCATAGCGATTTATATATTATATATATAATATATATATATATATAAATACGCGTATACGTTGTAGGTTGGTACCAACTCACCAGGGTCGGTTTCTTTTTACATTATCCATCTGTGTGTAATACTTATAGCTACTGTCGTATTTCTCTTTTGATCGTCAGTAAATCATTTTTTTTCCTAAATATTTTTTCAATCGTTTACCGCTCTATCCGGTTTTATGCAACTAGTGCGACCAAAAAAATTAATGTATAACAAACTGACAAGGTAAGCATATATTTATCTACGTCTTCACAAATTTAACCATACCGGGGTCCGTGGAAGAGTTATATTAATTTAAATTTTACGGGTCCATCGCCATATGGAACGCGCAGTCGTCGTCATCTATTCCGGAATCCGATTATCAACGCGCCCGTCGTATTTTTAACTTAAACTGTTTATGGTGATTAAATAACAATAATGAATCATTATTGTAGATTTGTCCTCGAGTGGATTACATAAACTAATAACAATATTTTACATAATACATATCGTACACATACAGAAGACGTTTACAGGACTGTCTGGATTTAATCTTTAATAAGCGATTTCACATTTATGATTTTTTTTTAATTTTAGATTTTCACTACTTAAAGTTAATGCTGTACATATGTAAGTCATATGACTTATGATTTTGAGTAAATGTACTCATATATCGCGTGTATGGTCATTGACCAAAACCAAACATATAAAACGTATAAGTTTACCTACAGATTGTAAGTAAGAAACACCAGATGAAAACAAGTTGACACAAATTATTCTATCTTTAATAATAATAATAAAATATACATAATATATAATATAATATATATTATTACATAAAATTTTAAAAGTTCTATATAAAACCGTAATTTCTCGGGTTCTAGGCCAACTATATGAATAAAAAGTGTAACTAAAGTCGCATGATACAACATATTATGATATTTTATAACAACAAACAAGGACCGAGAAGAAAAATAAAACGGTCAACCTCATAGTATGTAATACAACCCCGCTAAATATCAGTGTCATGCCGTGATATAACATTATTATTAAAAGCAGCTTCTTCTGACCTATTGAAAAAATTACGTAAAACTAAAACAATTGCAATAACAATTTAATCTGATATGGTGGGAAAAGCTGGCGGTGACGGCATGAACAGAAACCACCGTGACTTTAGCACGAATATAGGTGACATGCTCGTAAATATGCACCTCGAGTTACGTGGTTGCAACGGTCGTTTGAAGCCTGCAATGTCAAAGGACTTTGTATAACCAAATGTCGATAAAATATTATATAGAATTAAATATTAATGCAGACACGTGCAGTTGAAAGATGCCCGCCTCAACGGTCGATGCGGACGCAGTAAGTTACATTTACATAATATATTATTATAGTCCCGCAACTAGCCACAAAACTTCTTAGTACCTATACTTTTAATAATATTACGGTAGATAAAAGAATCGCTCTGTATAATATTACAATATTATAAACGTTGGCAAGCTGCAGCTTTACCGACAACATAAACTCTAAAGGCATTATGATATTTATATATAGGTAACATAATATATACTTAAGCCCCAGCATAGTAGGAGTACTATAAAATGTACCAATTTATACGTGTTTTTATGATCGTAAAAACGAAAAATACATTAACAAACTATTTTAAATTACTGCTGCAGGACTAAACATTATATTAACTGAAACGAATTATTGTCCTCAAAATAGTATAGAATAATTAATAGAATTGGTAAACCAATATATATTATATAAAAATAAAATATCTAATTTTGTGTTGATATTTTTTATTCGGTTAAAAACAAAATTAAAATAGAATTTATCGTATTAATAGCAACGAACCAATATAGTGTACCTATATTATGAGCTTATTGAAAACGGTAAAAATCGGACAGATCTGTAGGTACTCGAATTGGTTTTAAATTGAAATATCAAAAAAAAAAAAAACGAATTCACATAAGAAAATACCTAGTGAATTGCTTAGTGTTCAGCATTTAAAACTTTAATAATTACAAATGAATGTTCGAAAAAAAAAATTCACCTGCAGGATATTCCGTGTTCCTATCATTAAAAATAATAGTCGTGAGTAATTTTCACACATTATTACTTAATTGTCACGTAGAAAACGAATTCACGCGTGCAATAATATAACGGTTACAATTTACACAACGTCGGTCGAAATCTAACGACATGCGCGTGTTCGGGTACGATGCGTTGGCTAATTCAATGCGTTCTTTTGACATACGAAACACATCGGGAGTACATCGCCTGTGCAATAAAATGTTATTATATTGTGTTAGATTTGACGCGTCGACACAATATTATTCGTCATCGAATGACGATCGCCGGTGCGTGTGCGCGGCGTTTAATCACCAATTCGTTCGGCGTCCGGCGAGGGGATTTTTCGTGAATTATTCATGCGCGCGCCTACTGCTGCACTCTTCTACGACGCGAGTCGAGAGATTTTTCCGAAAATTTGACGTCCGTCCCGCTCTCGAGAGCAAATAATAATATGATTTCCTCTCCGAGGGGTGACCACGGACGCGGTCCGGAGTCGAAAAGCCGGCTATCGCGTAAACAGCTATGTTACGGGTAATGTCATCAGACTGCTGCTGTGGCAGGTATTAGTCACGGGTCGACCGACGAGATGCCTCTAACGAGAGAGCGGTCGTCTGATAGTGTGCTGTATATGCCGAGTGGTGCCGGCACCGCGAAAAGCGGCGGCGGGCGTCGGGGAAAACAGAAAAACCCTCTGACCCTGCAAGCGCATATAATGTGACGTGTATAATATACAGCCGGTCCAAATCGAATAACTGCAGCATCCGGGACGGCGGGCAGCGGGTGGTGGGGGTGACGGCGACCCCCGCAGTCTGTCAATCAGCGGCCGAATTATTTTAATAAAGGAGCGCACAAATTATGTATACGACTGCGCCCACCCCTTACGCGGCAGATATAAGGGTCCCGACGGACCCCGTTATATACACATAATAATATTATAATATTATATTATGCGGTATATTACTGCGGGCTGAGGTACGGGCGGTGAGCTCCGGAATTTCTATCGGTTTTTGTTTTCTGCGCGTTTGACGTATATATATACAGCGTTACGCTTACCCACTACAAACCGACTCCGACACGTTCATGTATTTCGCGAGCGTTCTCGCAGACGGCGAGCTACGAATTAGAAATATTTTTATATGATATATCCGCTCGCCGGTGGTCAATTTCGTTTAGACATTTTAAACAAAAATCAGGTATACACGCATATAGTGTGCACCCGTGTATCGTATAAACAGAATTTCGTTAAAAACCTACTAAAACTATCTATGAAATATCAATTATACACTTTCGGTCGTACGGGACGAGTGTTTCCTAAGTCTCGCGGGCTGCGAATTCGCGCGTTCATTAAAATATCTCGATGTTTAACAACGGAAAAATATTTGTTCTGTTTCGAGCACCGCCGATGTCACGTCGTGTGGCGGCCGCAGGTCGCGTGCCGCGGATTAATTGCAGTTTCGTTCTGTAGTTTATCGATTTTATCACTATCATCATCGTTAAGACATATTATTTTAATATTGTTGTATGCATACACTCGGAGTCGGAAAGCTCTTTTCGCGCCGCACTGCTGCCAATCGCAGTGAGTATATACGTATGAGTATATAGTCGTGATAAACGCAAAAACTCCAAAAATGCATGCGATATGACGGCGATTGCGCATAAAAAAGTCGTGCACGCCGAATTTCAGAAGACGAAAAATATTAAACGCTTTTCGCCCGTGACACGCGTAAAGTCATTCATTTTTTTTTAATTTTTATTTTAAATCGATGAGCGACGCGCAGTAGACGACGAACCGCGGGTACGTGATGTCGCGTACGCCGCGCATAAAGCAGCTTCCGTCCAACACCGTTCGCCGACTTCTGAAAACGATATTTTTCACCACGTCCGACTCCTGTCGGTCGTCTCACGGCGGTGCCGAAAAATCGGTTCGGCGGACGGAAAACGACCGTATTTTAATGATATTATTTATCGTCATCATATATAATAATTACGAGAAGAGGACGCGACAACGACGTATCGGACGGATGGCCGAAAGGTATAATATTGGAACGAGAACAACAACACCGCCGCCGCCGCCGCCGCCACAGCCGAACGACAGCAATAACGCGCGGAATTTTATTGTCGCGTGTGTGTGTGCGCGTGTGTGAAGCGACGAAGAGCGTTCGTCCGCCGGCCGACGTCGACCTTGACGCACAAATCTCGATTTCTTCCCGTTGTAGTGCAGCGGACGGCAGGAAAAAATAAAAACGAAACCGATAGAAATAAAAACAAAAGTGGTCTAGCGAGCTGTGTGTTATTGCCTCTCTATAATAGACCAAGTAAAATAATAATAATAATATGTGACACTGAACCGCGGGTGTAGTATAACGTAGAAAGTAGGTCTGTCCGTCGGCCGCGGTGCTGCGGCGGCGGCGGCGGGGTGGGGCGAGCGAAAAACCGGCCTCCGCGCCGGGTCGGTGGCGGCGGTGGTGGTGGCGACGGCGGCGGCGACCGAACGCTACATAACCGCCGGACGCCGACGAACGGGCAACACTCACGTCCAGTCCGATCAGCCGAGTACGCCTGTCTGCAGCCGCCACTGTCGTCGCCGTATTATTAGCCACCCGATCGCCGCCACGTAAAGCACACACACACGATGAGATCGACTCTGTTCGCGGTGTGCGCATTAGCGCTTTGCGCCCACTGTCTGGCCGCTGACGACAAGTCGGCCAAGAAGGACGCCGTCGACGGCAAGTCGCAGGGCAAGAGGAGCCTGTTCGACACCGGCTACGGTTTCGGCGGCGTGTCGGCCGACAGCTACGGCCACGCCGACATCCTGTCCTCCGGTTACGGACACGGACTCGTCTCCGCCAGTGGTTACGGCGCTGGTTACGCCGACTTCGGCGGTCACGACTCGTACGGCTCATACGGCGCACACCACTCGTACCAACACCACGTACCCGTCAAGACCATCACCAAGAGCGTGGCTCTCCCTTACCCCGTCGAGGTGGCCAAGCCTTACCCGTACCCAGTCAAGGTGGCCGTACCAGTCGACCGCCCGTACGCCGTAGACGTTCCCCAACCGTACCCAGTGCACGTCGCCAAACCCTACCCAGTCAAGGTCGCAGTGCCACATCCATACCCAGTCGTCAAGGAAGTGCCGGTGCCCGTTAAGGTCCCAGTCGACCGCCCATACCCAGTGCACGTAGACAAGCCGTACCCAGTGTACGTCGAGAAGCAAGTGCCATACCCAGTAGAGAAGCACGTCCCAGTGCCCGTCAGCGTTCCGGTCGACCGCCCGTACCCAGTGCACGTACCCGTCGAGAAGATCGTACCTTACCCCGTCGAAAAGGCCGTCCACTACCCAGTCAAGGTACCCGTCGACCGCCCATACCCGGTGCCCGTCGAGAAGCACATCCCATACCCAGTCGAGAGGGCCGTGCCATACCCAGTCGAGAAGCACATCCCGTACCCAGTCAAAGTGCCTTACAAAGTGCCAGTCGCTGTTCCATACCCGGTCAAGGCGTACCAACCCGACCACTACGAACACCACGAACACCACGACTACCACCACGGCAGCTCCGGATACTAATCTGACTCCGCCGTAAGCAGCTAGTCACCACCACCATCCATCGTCCCCCCACACATACGACCCCATCCCTCACCCAAAGTTACCAGATATTAACTCGCGCGTAATATATAATAATATGATATAATTCCATCATTCTTCTTCTTATTTTTTTCGTTGAGCCAAAATCAAATTCGCGAGATCGAGTAGGTCTGTTAGCGAGCTAACATGATAATCAAAAAAAAAAAATCAAGTCGCAAATCGTACCGATAATAATATTAATATTATTATATCAACACAGTGTTCGTGTTCAATATCTAATACAATATTCTTAGGGAGAAAAACGAAAAAAAGATCTCGATAGTTTTCACCGCACAGTTGTATCAACTCTGTTGGGCCGTTGCAATATTACTTTAATACAATGATAGTTTAATTCGCACGCGACGTGAATGTAATAATATAACATTATATGAACGGACGACGTAATATCTGCGCGTGTTATTCGTATAAGCTCAATATAATATATGTATACATTATTATTATAATTTTTTTTTTTTTAATTACATTTTTTATTAATATACGTTTTTTTTCTATGTTTACAAAATTGTAAGAATACAATTTAATATAATAATATGTATAGATAGAAATTGTGACGAATTTAATAAACCATATAATATCCATGTGTACTATATAAATAAAATATTTTGTCTTAAAAGTGTCTTAAAATTTTTATTTTATGTATTTGAGTTTATATTTTAAACGAAAATAATGATAAGAATATTTAGCTGAGAACGTGACGTGTTTCTATTTCACAACGACGATCATTCGTTGACTATTAAATGGGGACAGAATCCGCAAAAGTGAAAAAAAAACTCGTCCTATCTATAATATATTTTATGGTCGTTTCGGTTGAATAACGAACATTCGGCCGGCGGACAACACCCTTCAATATAACCTATGATATCATCCAGTCGACGATGTGTAGTAATATTATTATGTTATGAGAACGGGTCATTATCATATATAATATATGGTTACAAAACAAACTGGTCTATTAAATTCCGAAATGGAACGTTCGAGAATACACGTAAAACTGTATACAATAATAACAAGGAGGTGGCTGCCGGATTCGCGGACTAGATTAATTATTATGATTCTCGTTCGCAACAAATTATACTTATACTATAATTATTTATAATTATAAAACAATCGCACGAAATGTTTTCAAGTAAATCTATTGTTAGTTCTTAATAATACAATATAATGGTTCGAAAATTGCAACACTATAATATTATTATCGTAAAATGCATTAGCATATATTTATACAATAATATATATCTAATGTGGACATGTAGTGAGACCATCATCGATGACCAATACTAATTTTTGAATTTTTTTTCATAATTTGTATTATACAGGTAATACGAGTAGCACGACTCTACACATACCTATATGAAAATAAATACATTAAAAAAAAAAGTTTTCAAAAGCTTTTACTCCTTTGAGTCCTTCGACTGAAAACACATTATACGACGACGACGACAATAACAATATAATATTTATAAGTAACAGTAATAGTAATAATAATGTAGAAATTATATTTCGTTTGAAACGTAAGTACCTACGTATATCCAAACTCTCGTAACGTCATTAGTCATTATAAATGGATTCATTTGCGTATAGACCTACAACATATATTATCATTATTATTTAGTTTGCGAGGGGACGACGGCAAATACGATCAACCTAGTAATAATTTCATTTCCATCCAACTCTCGATTTCGAGCCAAACGGTTGTGTAATAGTATTAAGTTTAAGTCGAAATCCCGTCACACGATTTATCCTTCTCGTACGCATCATACAGATGTATATTATATATATATCGTAGGAGTTTTTAATGACATAAAGTCGTCTGCTCGTACGATATCGCTGTGCATAAAGACGCGATGATAGTCATATCATTACTCCTCCCTCATAACACAATAACATAATATTATGCGAGTCGTGGATGACGATCGTTTCGTGTGTGTGTGTGTAAATGGGCGAGTCGACAAACCGACTTAGTGTTCGAATGTACGTCAAATGGATTTTAAAATATTTCAAAGCATAATAATAATATTGTGTTTGACGAATCTTTTACGTACGTTCAAATATGGTGATATTATTATTAACTTTTTACAATATAATTAAAAAAAAAAAAAAAATATATTCAAGTTTTGGGCGAACGTGTCTAGAAACAGTACATGGAAATCGCGCATACGCCAAAACGAACGAAGGGCAGTAAAAAAACTCGACGGAAGCTGGACTAATATCATAATATTGTTGATAGATATGCCTGCGTGTATATTATAATGTAAAAATTGATAGTGAAATGTGACATTAAAAGGCTCGTTGAATGGTTTTATACGATATTTTATAGTTAAATATCAAAATGTAGTTTGTCGGTTGTAGATCAATTATTGTACTGTGGTTTTGAAAAAAACAAATTGAGGAAACTAAAATATTAGCATAAGCTATATTTACAAATTGCAAAACACACCAAAAATTGGTGCATCACATAAATATATAAAATAGGTAGTAGCGTGTTAATCTGAATAATTGTACTTTCTCAGTATTTATTATTACGCCTAAGGTGTATATTTTATATTCTGAAAAACCATCACCCGCCGAAAACTCGTCGTACTACATTTCTGAACGAGTTCATCGAAATCGACTATGTTTGTTTTTTGTTTCTGGTATATCATACGCTATTAAACTGTTTTATTATAACATTAATTTTGACATAAATTTATAATTATTACGTATTTTAAAAATAACAAGTGGTGACGCAAGCAGACTCGATTAACATTTTACCACCTACGATTTATTGTATTAAGGAATGAAGGGTCTCTGAGAATTATCGAGCCCATGGCGGCCGTTGACTACCACCCTTTAACTAATAACTACATAGTTACCCCTAATTGGGATTCAGGTATAATACTGCTACACTATGACTTATCGTGTACGTATGAACATCCGTATATGTTCGTGTGTAACTAATGGCTAATAATAAATTCCACACAATTAAATAATTAACCCATCATCTATAATACTTTCACACAAATCCACAGCGGCACAGCTATTATTATACTGCTATACTACTGTACATTGTTTAATAGTTACGTCGTTTGACCTAAATATGAATACCACCTTACACGTTCAATACTTGAGACTAATTAAACAATCGCAACTCATTTTGTAACATAAAATAATAATATACCCAAAATGATTATTTTAGCCTTCAATAGTATCGAATTTTCGTTCGTGTTTTTACACAACGTGTACATAATTGTTAAATTATAAATGTGAAAATGGCATCTAAATAATTTAAAATACTCAAAGTAGTTGAATATTTTATGTGTAAATAAAATTTGTTTATTGATAACAAAAAACTGTATTCCAAAATTGTTAAAGCTGTTGCTGTACAGTGTACATGAATACAATTTTAAATAAAATAAATACACATCAATTGTCAAAAACATTTCTCTGTGCATGGAAAAATCCATAACTATTAAAAATAAAATAAAACCAATGAAATTGAAAATATCAGTGCAAAATAAAATTATCTATAACTGATATAATTGTGATAACATTAATAAAAAAACAAATCAAAATTTACTTTCACAATGGTTCTAAGATAAAGGCATAAAATATAATTGGTAAATGCTAAATTTGAAAGTTTGTACTGTACCCTGATTTATCAATTTGAATGTGATTTACGAGCACAGAGTAACTTACTACTCAACAGTATAAAGTATAAAAAAAAAACGAAAAAACGAAATTAAATACGTGTCGATATGATAATATTAGGCGTTTATTTTCTATACAAAAAAAATATAAAACACGCGTGCACTCTTTCTTAAAACAAGAAATACTGGACTGTTTATGATAGCTGTCAATTAACAATGATGTACCAAAACAATACAATTTACGTTTGAAAACACTATTGTTGAATTTTTAAAATAAAACAAACAAAATGCGTATTGTAATTTATAATTAACTGAAAGTATCGTTGTAGTAGTAGTCAGTTGCATAAATATATATTTTTTATTTTAAGTTATTACCAATTGTTTTAGTTAAATTGGCTTCCACAGTAAATAATGGACGAGGGCTTAGCCACAGATGGTAACAACTTTTTTTTCATATAAAATAATAAAAAATAAATTCAAAAAAGTGAATGTAGTTTCTTAAGACGGAAACGACGTTTTTTGAAACTGTATATTCAATGGTATTAATACTACTTTTGCTTCGAGACGAGTATACGTAATGAAGATGCTACAAATTAAATCCAATACATCATTCGAACATTCAACTGGTGGGAGCAATAACCGGGTTGGTGTACTATACTGGGAGGCGACGGTGGTCCACTACAAAAGCACCGGGTGCTCACAATCGATCAACATTCACATTCAGTTAGATCTGCGATCAACACATACACACGATGAAAGTAATATTGTTTTCGGTGTGCGCATTCGCGCTGTGCGCCTACACCTTAGCCGCAGAACAGTCGGCTAAGACAGCAAAATCCGACGATAACCAATCCAAGAGAAGCGTGTCTGAATTCGAATACGGACACGGTGGTTCTGAAATCGCGAGTAGCGGCTACGGACACGGAGACTTTGGTGCCGGACACGGAGGCTTTAGTGCCGGACACGGAGGCTTTAGTGCTGGACACGGAGACTTCAGTGCTGGATATGGAGACTTCAGTGCCGGACACAGTGATTTCGGTGCCGTACAAGGTGACTACAGTTCAGGACATGCAAACATCGGCGGAGATTACGCATACGGTGGCCATCAACAATCGTCGTACCAACACCACGTACCTATCAAGACCATAACCAAAAATGTTCCACAACCATACCCCGTGGAAGTAGCCAAGCCGTATCCTTACCCAGTCAAGGTGGCCGTTCCAGTCGACAAGCCGTACACCGTTGAAGTACCAAAACCATACGCTGTGCACGTAGAGAAACCCTACCCCGTCAAAGTTCCAGTGCCACATCCTTACCCCGTGGTCAAGGAAGTACACGTACCCTACAAAGTGGCTGTCGATCGCCCATATCCCGTACACGTAGACAAACCGTACCCAGTGTACGTCGAGAAGCAAGTGCCGTACCCGGTCGAAAAACAAGTCCACGTACCAGTCAAAGTTCCGGTCGACCGCCCATACCCCGTGCACGTGCCCGTCGAGAAGATCGTACCGTACCCGGTCGAGAAGCCCGTCCACTATCCGGTTAAGGTCCCAGTCGAACGCCCGTACCCCGTACCCGTGGTGAAGAGCATCCCTTATCCGGTCGAGAAGGAAGTGCCGTATCCAGTGTACAAGACTATCCCGTATCCGATTAAAGTGCCCGTCAAAGTCGCCGTTCCAGTGCCATACCCGGTTAAGACATACCAGCCCGAACACTACGAACACCAAGAACATCACGGAGAACACGATTACCATCACGGTAGCAGCGGATATTAAACTAACTAACTCCTTGATCTAGTCACACTACATTTAAGTCCAATTATTAACTATTTTTTATTTTAATTGAATGTTTTTTTCTTTGTAATGTAATGGAAATGTTAAGAAAATCTTTTATCGTATTTGATCGTATTTTTTTTCTAGAAAAAAGTGAAAAGATCTAGATAGTTCTATCGGCAATATTATTATTACTGGTAGATCCGTGAAATCCTTTATAGTACTCTATACACGATACAATGGTGTAATTGTTTGGGTATTATTTATATTGGCCCATTTTTGATATACTTATATATCAATCCTATCCTTTTATCTATGTATATTACAAATATATAAATGTACGTCAATGTATATTGTATAACTTTCTATTGTTATTAAACATATAAATAAACATGTTTCACTTATATTATTGTACTGTATTCTATTTTACATCTGTAATGTCTGTATCTGAAACTCGTCCAATAGCTATATTGAAACAAAATATAGACTTTAGTGAATACTGTAGTTGTATTTTTAGCTGTTTGTATTTAATACATTGAAGTATTTTGTCATTGTTGAATACTAATTTTTTGTATAAAAATAATGTTTGGGAGATTTTAATTTACTTTAGATTGGGGAATAAACTTTCTTGAAGAAATTTAGAAAATGTATTATTTCATAAAATTGTGTTATATAACTGATTACTGATTAGGTATTGGTAGTTATTAAAACCTATACTAACTAATCTTATAAAGTCATTATATAATTATTTGTAAGATTATAATTCTTATATAGTATAATCAATGCTTTAAAAATTAAATCAATAATAACATTACATCGGGGGTGAGTAGTTCGAGTAGATCGAGACGATAACTGCGCACTGTGCTGTAACAATCCTTATATATGTTTGATACACATGAAATAACACAAACATATTAAATATTTTTATGAAGGTATCCACTGTAGCGTATAGACAAAATAATATTATACATTTATGTAGTTTAGATAATATATAAAATATTCATCACACTGACGGCAATCTTTGACCCGATTAAATTTTTCATACCGTCTCGTTATTGTTTTAGACATGTACCCGTAAATACGTGACGTTGCGTCTATAGGCCAAATTAAACTTAATATAAAATATGAAATGTTTTTTTGCCATCGACACCACTATGTTTGAATTTTCATGTAATTCATATATAGTTACATCAAGTTTGTATCAAGTTTATCTACAAAAAAAATATACGGATATAAAACTTCCGTATGCACTAACGACTGGGCTTCCAAACATATAATATTGTATACATACGAGCTTAATCGAAATTGAAACTTAAATCCAAAAAAGTTTTCAAACGTACATCGATTGCACAGGTCCGTGAAAAGAAAAAATGGAGAACAGCTATAACCCTGAGTGCGGTAAAACTATTCACACTATATTTGTTGACACAAATCCCGAACGTCGTTCTTCTTTAAATCCTAATGGTTCCTATATCATGAGGGTCATACTATATAGTTCGTCGACTTTAAAATGAAACCTATATGTGTTTCAGATAAACTAACTACGATGGCATTATAAATAGAGTACGAATGTTGTTATAGCAGTATAAAATTTTAAAAAAAAGTATTTTAGTACCTATAGAAGAAAATCACTAAAATGCATAGATAAAACGTCAAAAATCAGTTTTTTCTTATATTTAGGCTTACATAGTTTTGATAAAACAATAATGAGCATTAAAGATCAATTAAAAAATAATAATAATAAGAATATTTATATTTTAAAGAATATATAAGTAATTTTTATAAGAAAAGTTCATTTTTAATTTTTGAAGACTATACATACAAAAATTGTCAACTATATGTCTATATAATATCTATTCAATGTAATTATTTATCTGATTATTAAAAATCTAAATTTAAACATTAATAGTATTAAGTATAAGGAAATAAAATTCCTCCATTAAGTGAATTTCCCACTCAGACCCCCTGATTCATTGCCAATATCAAATTTGGTTATGATGCGTGTTGTTAATTGTATAGACTGTAAATTATCTTATCTTATATAAATATATATATATATATATAAAGCAGAATCTAATTTATATTCGAAAATAACTTTCAAAAGTAAAATATTATTCAATTTATATTGAAATCATCAATAAAAAATAGAAGTTCATTGAAAGCACAACATTAAAGAAATACAATAATCTTTCTTTAAAATTAAAAAATGATAAAAGAAGCGTTTATCTGATGTCTATAGTTAAAAAAATGATTATATAAATAGTTTAACCTTTTGTTTTATAAAGTAATTAAATATATGTGATTTAATAGAAATTAAAAAAAATGTTAATAATATTGGTAGAAAATTGAAAATTAAAACAATATAAAAATTACATATGGAAGAACTTTAGTAAAAAAAATCAAAAAATGTAAAATGAATAACGAAATATTAAGCATATATATATATATATATAATTACATGAATAATATTATAATATGTTGTGTAATACATATTATCACGAGGATTATAGATTAAATAATGAATTATATGTAAATGAAAATATTATAATATTAATTTTAAACTTAATGATAGGAAATTAGTATATTAGCAGGTTACGTATAAAAACCTAAGATGCTGAATCTATTGAACGTCGTAAATTATTAAGTAGAGTGCTACTTATAATTATTACTCTGATTGAATAAAATAAATACATATATTATGACGATAACCAGTGTTTTTACGTTCTGTATACACTTCATTTTTAAGTATAGTTACTTACATTTTACCACAAAATGTTCACAACATGATTACCGTTTTTAGTACTTTGATTGAATTTCTAAGTAGTTATAACCTGTGAACATTAAACATAAATTGTTGTATTGTATACAAATAATTTAAACGTTTCAGTAAATCCGATTGAATAATATAACACGAATATCATAATGTGCACAAGGCGGAATTTCTGTTCTGTTAACCATGCGTGGATAATATTATATTGATATAGAATAAAACAACTTTTAGCCTCCACGTGGAAATATGTTATGAAGATGATATTTTAATAGTTAAAATACGTAACTCACACATTCGACGGGTGGGAGCAATAACCCGGTTTTGGCACTCCCGGAAGGAGCACCAACGGCTGACTACAAAAGTGCCTGACGCCGACAATTGAGCACCATTCACATTCAGCTCGGTCTGCGGCAGGTTCGACGACGACTAACTCACGAACACACCTACGATGAAAGTAATATTGTTTTCGGTGTGCGCATTCGCGCTGTGCGCCTACACCTTAGCCGCAGAACAGTCGGCTAAGACAGCAAAATCCGACGATAACCAATCCAAGAGAAGCGTGTCTGAATTCGAATACGGACACGGTGGTTCTGAAATCGCGAGTAGCGGCTACGGACACGGAGACTTTGGTGCCGGACACGGAGGCTTTAGTGCCGGACACGGAGGCTTTAGTGCTGGACACGGAGACTTCAGTGCTGGATATGGAGACTTCAGTGCCGGACACAGTGATTTCGGTGCCGTACAAGGTGACTACAGTTCAGGACATGCAAACATCGGCGGAGATTACGCATACGGTGGCCATCAACAATCGTCGTACCAACACCACGTACCCATCAAGACCATAACCAAAAATGTTCCACAACCATACCCCGTGGAAGTAGCCAAGCCGTATCCTTACCCAGTCAAGGTGGCCGTTCCAGTCGACAAGCCGTACACCGTTGAAGTACCAAAACCATACGCTGTGCACGTAGAGAAACCCTACCCCGTCAAAGTTCCAGTGCCACATCCTTACCCCGTGGTCAAGGAAGTACACGTACCCTACAAAGTGGCTGTCGATCGCCCATATCCCGTACACGTAGACAAACCGTACCCAGTGTACGTCGAGAAGCAAGTGCCGTACCCGGTCGAAAAACAAGTCCACGTACCAGTCAAAGTTCCGGTCGACCGCCCATACCCCGTGCACGTACCCGTCGAGAAGATCGTACCGTACCCGGTCGAGAAGCCCGTCCACTATCCGGTTAAGGTCCCAGTCGAACGCCCGTACCCCGTACCCGTGGTGAAGAGCATCCCTTATCCGGTCGAGAAGGAAGTGCCGTATCCAGTGTACAAGACTATCCCGTATCCGATTAAAGTGCCCGTCAAAGTCGCCGTTCCAGTGCCATACCCGGTTAAGACATACCAGCCTGAACACTACGAACACCAAGAACATCACGGAGAACACGATTACCATCACGGTAGCAGTGGATACTAAATCAATAAACATTTCAATCTAGTCAAACCCGAGCCCAAGTCAGCTATATACATTTAAAACATGTACGTGTATAGCATATATTAGGTAGGTATATCATATAGTCACACGTTGTAATTGTATGAGCATTTTAGATAATGTTTATTTTACAGTATTTTATGATCAAATCGTATAATAATAATTTGTTAAATGTTATATTCTTTGAAATTGAAAAGATCTCGATAGTTGAGTCGTCACAATATTATTAAACCAATAGTATATAAAATAATATACTAATAATACAATATTTGCGTGACAAAAAAAAAAAATAATTATGAAAGTTATATATTAATTGTGTTTGTATTTTTTTTCTATAAAATCTTCTTTATTGAATACATACTATTTTTTTTTTATATATATATAAATATTTTAATATTATCTTTGTTTATGTATATTTTATGTTTATGTAAAATATATATTATGCTATAATCTATTTTTTGTACTCCATTCTATATTATATTATATATTGTTAATAAAAAACAATTTTTATATTATGTCCCATATTTTTATTCAATTTCACTTTTACAAATTATTATAATCATTTATTGAAATAGCATAACAAATAGCTATCGTATTATCACTATTAAAAGTTTTGGTTTTGGTTATTATGGTTTACGCTAGCCACTTATCCATTAAAAAAAACCTCACTTATATAGTAGTGCATAATATTTTCTATCTACTGACAATAATCATCAAAATCATATAAATGGATGACCATGCTGACAACAAAATTTATAAACGACCATAATATTTTATCTAGTGAATTGCGTTAAATTAAAATAAAAAAATAGCATAAAAAAGTATTAGGTCTAATACAGGTAAAAATATATTAACATTTAAATATATTCAATACGAATAATATGATGTTATTAACTTTTTTATTGGACTGGAATATTATGTACTTACCTACAGTGTTAAAATTACAAACCACCAACTATGGTATTATTTGCAGATTAAAACACCGTTAATAAGTCATTAATTTTATTTATTTGATTGTAAATTAGTTAAAATTCTGTTTAATAGTGTACATTTTTTTTCACAATATAATAATATTTAGTTAATTTTTTACATAATTGATGAGGTTTAATAGTTTATAGTTAAAATCTCATCAAATATAAAAAAAAAAAATAAGATAATTTTTTTACATAAATAATTATAAAAGGAATGTTTATCAATCGATGTATTATTTATTTTATATTATACTAATATGATGTAAATAATAAAATACACAATTAAATTAAAAATAACAACGGACACAAAGTTTCTAAAATTGTACAATTTAATATTATTATTATAATTCAAGTCTGAAAAATAAATTAGGAAATAATATTTCAAAAAAGGAATAGGCTAAAAGTTAAAACAATTTTTTTTTTATTACTATTGAGAGTGTAATATGTAGGAATATTATTGAATATTTTGTATGTTTTTAAATATTTTATTCTTGATTAAATAATTTTTTTATTTATCTGAAGCTACTAAAAAACAGTATATTAATTTGTATTTATATTTTAATCGATTTGAGATGTAATATTAAGCTAACACAAACGATTTTAAGAAACTAAACTATAGATTTTATAAATATGATTCATATTAAAAATCTAATTTTTACTTTTAAGTATTGTCATATTCGTGATTAATTATAATAATATTATTCCTTTTAGAATATTTAGTTTTGCAATTTTGTTAACAAATCCAATAAAGCCATAATTATTTTGTATCTAAGTGAAGCACGGAATGTCTTTTTTACGTTTTTGTTGATTTTATAGAAATTAAACACTTTTAGCTTTACTACCAACATCATTGTAACAAAACTAAAATTTTAGAAGTAACGATTTATTACTAAAAAACAAAAAGCATTGAAATAACGAAAAGTGAAATAAGGATTTCCATTAAAAATAGAAAGTTTAGTAACAGAAAAGTCTGTTCACGTTCAAATTTTCGAATGATTTATCGAAATGTGAACATTTATTATAATTTATACATACCATACTGGGTGATTATTTTAACAATAAAAACTAATTTAGTTTTAATGGTTTTTGAATTTTTTTTTTCACATAAATTTAGATCATTAAAAAAAATATTATTTCCGTTTGAATAATTTTTTCTATTTTTAATCGTTATAATTTTTTCCTTAAATTTCTTGTTTCGTAATTATTAACAGCTAGTATAATAGGTATTTATTTTTACTTTAATTTTCCGACACAGAATATTTTTCTAAGAATTTAAATGCATAAAAATCTATTTATTAACGAGTAGTTCATTAGTGATAACTATTAAAAATTTAAAGTTTTGACGAGGAGTGAAGTAACAAACCAACATTTTACGAGGTACCACTTTGCCAATTCACTCAACACATCATAGCTTTAAATACTAATAACTTTTTTATAACTCGTTAGAAATTCGATTCTTCCAGAAAAATCTTCTGCTTCGGAATATAAAAGTATATGTTTATTTCAAAACTTTTGATAAACCATTGTTTTAAGATATTTTTTTAACGTTTAGAGGTACTTTTATTTTTTTAGATTAAGAGTGCTTACTTTTAAAATAATCACTCTGTATATGTATACATAGTTTTAAATCAATATAAAAAAATAAATTAAAAAAATTCGTATCCTTAAACTCTCCGCAGGTACATAATTATATATCGTACTATATTAATATGTACAGTCGACAACTGTTTTACGGAATAAACGGGCAACCATATATTGGTAACAAACACGCATTAAAAATAATTTTTCTCCTAAATCACAAGATACTCGGTAAATAATTTTCTTCGAGTTTTCAACTAACACTAGCACGGAGGGGTGTTCCGTGTAATGGATTACAGTCGTTTCCTCGGACCATTTACCCGGACGTATAGGTGCGGCGTATCCAGGTCTGCATTTCGCAAAAACCATGGCTACAGTTAAATATTACTCTTCATAAAACACGATGCAACGCGTGTTTCAGTATTATATACGTATATAGCATATTATTATCCAATAGCTATTGCTTTTCGAAAATTCATTCTTACCAGAATCTATATACATATAGAAACCCGCAATCTGTAGGTACGTATATATTTGTTTCGTATAGAATTACATTTGTATTCGTTAGTCAGTTATACTCATACTTCGCAATCGAATGAGTGCGAATACGTTTTGAAAAAAAAAAACTGGGAACAGTTAAATCATTACTTTTACGTTTTACGGTAAATTACATAATACGATTATTATTTTTTATAAAATCACAAAAAATATGAAAAGCTCTAATAATTGTGTTATCATATAACTGTAACCTAGTTATATTAAATTTAATTAATGACGACGTAACCATCATAACCAGTTTGAAAATAAATGGATCATAAAATGCAAAAAAATACATAATTGGTATTATATTTTAATCTAAAAACTCACCAACTTTAATTGAAAATATTTAAAGTTCAAAACCGTTGTAACTTGAGCTGGTGACTATTCGAATGTAAAATATATAATCATATTAAAACATTTTAATATTCTTATAAAATCGTATTACTTTCGAAAAATATAATTAAATCTTATAATTCTAAACAATCTAATTAAACGTCAGATATATTGTTCAACAGAAAGTACTAAGATAGTAAGATACTATATTGGTAACACGAAGAATATATTATTATTATGACAATAAAGACGCATGCATTATAATATTTTATGTAAATTCTTCAGTGGACATACATACATTACATACATACGCATTATTTATTTACATATTTATTGTTATAAAATCTGTGTGAGTCAATAAATATACATCATCAAAGAGATCAAAATAAACATAGCATAAGATAAATTAAAAAATCAAGTTTGAGTACTAAAGCTAATAACTTTGTATGAAAAAAATAAATTAATAATAATTAAATAAGCAACTCTCATTTTAACTAAATATATTTTATACAATAGAATCGATATTTCCATGATATCACCACACAATAATTTATTACAGTTTTAAGTTGTACCTATACAAATGTCATAAGGATCTTGTATAATCGTAATTATATAGTTCCATTTAAATATAGTAAGCAGTATTACGTATTATTATATTATTATTTACTATTCCTAGCACTATACCTATGTATTTATGATAATACATCAGAATTATATTTTAATAATACATGTAATTGATACGAATAACTTTTACATACTAACGATATATATTTATTTATTAATTTCATTTTTTAAGTTTATTTTTAGTAACCGTTGTGCAAAACAAGAAGTTATTATTTAAATGTTATGTCTACCCATACTAGCAGTATATATTAAATGGCGAATGATTCTAAATTTAGCGCCAACAACCGGTTTTATATATCGAGTTATGCGGCGCTTAATTTGAGCAGAATATATGAAGATCGTTTTTTTTTTACGACAATTGCATTTATGGTATTCGTGGATGAAAACAAATTACGTAAACTTAATACACATGGAACATGTTCTTGTATGCAAATAAATCCCACAAATAAAATGTCAACATTATAAAATAATAAATATAATATTTCATTTCACACCAAAAACGAAAGTACTTTTTTATTTTCCAACCCATACGATACAAATATAGCTGTAACCAACGATATATGGATGATACATATTATTGCGTCCCACAATCAACTAATCACATATTATTACTGATATCAAAACGATCGATTATAATAAATTTTCGCACTTCCTGTTCATCTCAGATTCATATTAACATAATATTGTTATGTCCACTTTTTCGCGTCATAGATATAATAATAAAATGTAATAATGTAATAATATAACATGAAATTATGACACTATATAATATATTATTAATTTATTACACACGAGTAAACGAGTTTATTTCCCATACATATCCTTCAGCCCATTTGCATTAATGCATTCGTACACGCTGTTTTTCTATTTTTATAGAGGTGCCCATAGGTAGTTATGAAGTTTTGTTTACGACTGTATCAGATAAAATTATTATAAAATTAATTTCGATATCGTTAAATCGTGCGTTCCGTGCTCATGTTTACACACATTATACATTTTCCTGTATACCGCGTAGGTATAATAATGTATGTTTCCCCTTGATCGGGTGTTTTCATCAGATAAACTAGTATAAATGGATTTCTATCCCCACAGACCAATGCGAAAACAAAAAATGAGCATTTGCACTGGTGCCACGTATCCCAATCTACTGCAATGTCCATATATGCTGTATGCGAACCAATTTATTATAATACCTTTGTAAATTAGTTTCAAAATTTTAGTCGAATGTGACATTTGAGTGTTCCCCGCCCATCACCATAAAAATATAGATAGTGCTTCTTGAAATCTTGTGTGAAAGGAATGGGAGAGCATACAATTTCATCTTAAACCCAACTTTGAATAATAATATTAGGTACTCACATTACTATTCGCCATAATCGATATAAATGATTAAAAACTATTGATAGGTATAATATATTTTAAAATCGAAAATACCAGTTTCTATTGACGAGGACTGGTACCTATAAAACTATATTATTGTGAACATTTTTTTTTTGTCCATTATTCGTTTGTCATTTCCGACAAGTTTCATATTATGTTTTCGGAACGGTATAAAATTTTAAGTTAGGATCAGAAATAATGCAAAAATGAAAATATAGACTTTCGCATGGTACGATATAAGTATATAACACAATATTGTAGCGACTTCCAAAAGCCGGACGCCAATACGCCATGCAAGTCCTTCACCCGGCGGAATTGTCGCGGACCATGCACGTGCCTGTGCAATCGTGTGCCAGCGTCGCGCATCGTTCTAATTAATTTATTATGCGTGGCGAAAGAGTGTTGTACATAAGTACATCATATTATCGTTTTTTAACCAATCACACGTAATACGTTATATTACACGAGATGAGAAAAAAACGAACAAATAAATTAACTCGAATAAATCACATCTGAAGATTTAAATATGCATCACAACACGATGTAGGTATAGTATAATAATAGAAATGTATAAATGTATATTACATATTTTAATACATACATTTTAATATTTTATATAAACATTTTGTAGCCCCCCAGCCGTATAAGTACCATCACGAAAATGATCTTTGTAGATGTAAGAACATCAAATAACCCTTTTATAGGTCTAATACGTTTTTAAGTATGCCGTGCACATATAATATCATATAATATAGGTGTTACCAAATATTAAAAACTACAGTATACAATATACATATAATATGAACGATCATATTGTAGAGATGAAAAATTATTTTAAAACAGTGTTTGTATAATTTTTTTTAATGTATTCTTGTTGTATCCTTAATCGCAAAATCATTATACCCGGGAGGATTAAAGGTGCCAGACGCCTTCGCATCAAATGGTGGGCGGTGACAAATATAAATGTATTACTCTATTAAAAAATGTATACCTATAAAAATAGCGACCCGTATGTAAGTAAAAAAAAAATTTTACTTAACCGATAGGTTTTAGATATTGTGGAATGGTCAATTATTGGTATACATTTACGCATAGAGTTGCTAGTCTATTTCTTGTCACGGGAGTAAGAAAAATAGATCCGATATTGCGTTCAAGTATAATGCGATTGAATGCATAAACTATAACAAACATATTAACATTTTATCGTTTGTTGACAAGTCTGTTTGTTAAGTTATCGACCTTGGAGAACTAATATAAATATATATTATTATAATTGAACTTGACAACTTGTATACGCATAATATTACAATATTTATCATAACCTAGTTACTTTATTATTATTATTATATTACTTAAAAGTTATGGTATTATTTTCATTTTTATGTTTACTTACTTTTAATTGACTGATAAAATGTTGTCGTATACTCATCGTATCGTATCTCAATTCTCAATATAATATTACGCGACTATTAAAATTATTGTAATTACAACATTGTTAAAGTTTATGAATAACCTTTAATTAGACAACAAAATATGTATTAAAATAAACCTTCAGCGTTATAAATCGTATAGGGGGAAAGAAAGTTAAAAAAATAATTGAAATTCGTTCGAAATGTATGTTGTGTATTCCTAGATATTAGTTATTATCATATGTTTATAAGGACCAAATGCTTATGTATAAAAAATTATTTTCTATACATACACAAGTGGTTGTTTTCAGTGCCAAAGTACTAAATTTACATTATGTACAGTTGAAATAATATAGCATATTTTAACTCATTTAAAATTCATTCATCCATATTTTCTTTTTATATTATTATCATACTACCGTTGTAGTACTCTAAAATAATATAACAAATAAAATAATGCATATACTTACTTACCAAAACAGTGTTTTTATTTTATTTTTTAACACCACATAATTAACCTCCATCACATTCGTAAAAATGTAACTAAAACTGACATATTATAGTCTAAGACGATATTTCATCTGAACCAATTAAATACTATAAACCAATGTATATTCGTTTTCAAAACATGTAATATACGTATCAAAATATAATTTCAAACAATTAAATAAATAGATATCTGTACGACCACCCTTTATATAAACCACTGGCCAAGGAGTAAAATTTAAACATACATTTGCAGAATTTACATTTAACACAATGCTTAAAAGAAATATTTGTATATTATGTATTAATTCTATATTGTTAGGAAACAAGACTATAAAGAGTCTCAAATTTCGCAGCATTAAATAATAAAAAATAAATGACAATTATTTCTTGAATATACAACACACCTCTTAATTAAAATCAACCACGTCAAATAAAAAGATAATAAAAATTATACTATTATATTATTAACGATCATAATAAATAATGAAAATTATACACGTGACACATAGAAATATATTGATATTTAAATTAGGTACCTCCGTTATCGCTCCGATGAGTTTTTTTCCCAATTACTTTCATTGAATGCACCCGTACGTAATGCATATTTCTGTTTATGTGTTGTTGTTTTTTTTTGCTGTGACATTATAAAAACGAGTATTTGATAATAATACGGATAAAATATTAAAATAAGCATTTAGTGTATTACTGTATTATATATATTATATATATATATATATATATATATATATATATATATAAAAAAAAAACATCAAACCAGTACTGTAGTAGAAAGTATTTTTGACATACCTTATGTGGGGGCAATATGTAGGAAATAATTTCTTTTTGGTAGGTACTGTCTCACACGTTACTACAAAAGCAGGTGAAACGGATGAACAATCATCAGTCGATCAGTTGATTCCATATCGAACAAAGATGAGCAGAGTAATATTTTTGGTGTGCGGACTGTGTGTCTTCGTTGCTGGCCAAAACATAATCGATAAAAGCGACGTTAAAAAAAGAAGTACGTATGATACCGATAATGGTCAAAAAGTACAACTCGAACAAGGAACATCTGACCAAGGAGGATACAACCAAAACGTGTTCGGAAAAGGAGTATCACTAGATCAAGGAGCATACGAACAAACTGTGTCAGTAGATCAAGGGACACACAACCAAGGTACATATGGACAAACGTTGCAGTTAAACCAAGTGACACACGACCAAGGAGCATACGAACAAACAGTAGCAGTAGATCAAGGGACACACAACCAAGGTACATATGAACAGACGGTGCAGTTAAACCAAGTGACACACGACCAAGGAGCATACGAACAAACAGTAGCAGTAGATCAAGGGACACACAACCAAGGTACATATGGACAGACTGCGCAATTAAACCAAGTGACACGAGGCCAAATTATACACAGTCAAGAAGCGTATGGTTTGCAAAGTAGTCAAGTCCAAGAGATACACGGTGAGAATGTTTCTAATGGGCCGGCAAAAGTTCAATACCAGACGGTTGAAAAAGAGGTGATCCAACCATACCCGGTCGAGGTGGAGAAACGCGTACCATACCCGGTAAAGGTCGAAGTACCCGTCGACCGCCCTTATCCAGTGCAAGTACCCAAGCCGTATCCGGTTCAAGTAGAAAAACCGGTCCCATACGAAGTCAAAGTCAACGTACCACAACCGTATACCGTCTACAAGCACGTCCCTTATGAAGTAAAGGTACCCGTCGACAAACCATACACCGTCCATGTACCCGTTCCGTACACAGTGCACGTCCAGAAATTGGTTCCATACGAAGTCGTCAAGCACGTCCCTTACCCCGTCAGCATGTTCGTCGACAGACCGTACACAGTGCTCGTGCCATACGAGAAGCACGTACCGTATATGGTGAACAGGCCGGTTCCCTACCCAGTCAGCGTGCCCGTTGACAAGCCATACCAGGTAATCGTCGAGAAGCGCGTACCGTTCACCGTGAACAAACCTGTTCCGTATATCGTGCACAAGCCAGTCCCGTACCAAGTTAAAGTCCCACAGAGAATTGAAGTTCCTGTACCATATCCAGTTGGTGTTCAAACTGAAAAGCCCTTTGAGTACGATTCGTGGAGGCCAATTATTCAACAAGTCTCCGGCAACAAACCTGAATACAATTTCTACCGAAGCGAAAACCATGGTGGACATAAGTTTAATTAGCTACTATTAGGTGAAAACTTAACATAACACCTACCTAGTCATTTGTTGTTTTTGATGTTTATAATATTTAGAGCTATTATCGTAAATATAATATTATATGGAATTTTTATACAATTGTTTATGTTTTTTTTAATGCAAAATTTGTTATTCATTTGTCCCTATACAAGTCGAAATCAAAGTGCTTTCGCTGTATACCATACAAAATATTTTATCCGTAGTGATCCATTCTCCAATAATAATTGGATTCTTATAGTGGTTTTATTTCTTGTGCAGACCAAATTGAAACAGGTGTATCATTAATATTAATATAATATTAGAACAGTATTTCTCAACCGGTGTGTCGCCGGGTAAGTCCAAACGTGTCGCGAGAAGTACTAATATTAAATTGACACTATATTTACAAAAATTAATAGGTATTATTCTCATTTTTTTTTATTGTATGTCACAAAGTATGAAAATTTTTAATAGTGTGTCGCCATAATACAAAGGTTGTAAAACTGCATTAGAACTTAGAAAATAGATTATTCTTGTCGTGTCCGATTATAAAAAAATATCAATAACAATTATATGATATTAGTACTTTAAAGTAAAATAAAATGTAGGTAAATACTTAAATAATAAAATACATCAATTTATAATTAATAATAATGTTATATATTCTTGTGTTCTTCAAAGAGTCAAGTAAACGATTTGAACTTACTATTTGTTGCACATAGAGTACGACAGAACGTTTTGTTTATATAAAATACATTCTATAATAAACTAAATATATGCACTTACAATATAAAAAAACTCGTGTACGTATAATATACGTAATACGTATATAATAAAACGTACGTTTTATACCTTTTATTTTTAAAAATACATACTTAAGTTTAAAAAGCATTACTAACTCAAGTAGGTTGAATGAAAATATTTAAAAACCATGATGCACTTATATCGACGATTTTTCTATACCCTCGTTTTTTTTACTTTAACTCAATTACGTTTTTATGTTTTGCTTTCACTGGTCTCATAAACTAAGTAAGTATTCAGTTTAGCATTAATATACATAATATATTATAAATTATTGGCCTGTATTGATTAAATTCATATTACAAAGCAAAGAGATAATACATAGGTATAATGTTGAGCATTAGCAATAAAATAAGTTGTACTTTTATATGATAATGATAAAGGTAAAATGTACAGATACTTATTCATAAGCAATTTTCAGATAAAAATATATGTTTTTATATGAGACCTATTTAAATTCTATTGACATAGGAATAAATTTAATATTCAAATACGTATGTTTGTTTTGGACTTCTCGCACGATGACGTCAACTAGTTTATTTTTAAAGTCATTCAACATAATATACCGAGTTATTCGTATTATACACATTACACACAATTTAAAATAATAAGTAAATAATATATGCGCACCATACATATACAATTGTATATACAATATATTGGGTTAGAATACGCCAGGATCAAAATTATTACAACCAACGAATACGAAACCCTTCCGTATCATTTTTCATTAGGTACTATTTGGTTGAATGCTATGAGAACGACGGGATTTGTCCGCTGTTGACTAATTGAAAAAAAGGTTATATTAGCCTTATAAGGAAATGTCCATCATTGAAAGGGTTTATATTATACAGCTCATACATAACACGTGGACAATATAATATAGGATATCTGTAATGTGTGCTTTGTCGGAGAATATGAAACCGTCCAATGTACAAAATAGTATGTGTGCCATGGTATAAAATGCCATAAACAAAAGAAGAACGCATTTATTATTTATCATTGCGTATATAAAGTTGAAAGTTTTAAATTAATATTCAAATTGTATCATTAATATCTTTACTCGTGGACTAAAATAAACAAAATAAAAATTAAGATTTGGACTGCTATTAAATACAAAAAGTGTTTTTAAATAAATTCACCACGTTGTGTTAAAATAAATTAATTTTATCTGAGAGTTTAATTTTTATTAAAATATACATTTTAATATAAATTCAAAAATATTTATACAAAGGTACTTCGATATTGAAACATTATAGTATACACGCGGTATTTTGAAAAAAATTGAATAAACATCAATAATATATTATTATTTATTATTGTTTTTTAACTGTAAATAGTCAATTTAAAACAGATTTTTATAATAAATAAAGTAAATATTATCTACATAAAAACTAATAACTAAAAACTAATTATAAATAGAATAGGTATTCACCACATCTCACTTAGATTGTATTCATAACTGAAATTATTAACAAAAAATTATAATTTTTTTAAATAATATTATAATGTTTTTCTATTTTTATTTAATAATTATATAACATCAATTTATTGTAATTTATGTTCAGCTATATACATTATTTTACTTGAATTTTCAAATATTTTAAGTAATTAGTTATTAAAATCAATTCAATGACTTCAAATTGGTGATAACTTATGAATGACGATGATTTTTGAAAATAAATTTATTTTAGTAAGTTTTTAAAACTTAACTTTAAATGTATTTATCCTTTTTGGCTCTCATTAAAACTATTGATCAAGACTAAGTCAACTCAAGCCCTTCTCGATATTTCCACCTATATTTATAACATATTTATAACCCATGTAAAATTAATTCAATTATTTATTAACTATTATATAATTCATATAATTATTTTACCATTTGATTTTATCTATAAATTATTCATTGTTCAAGTAAAGCAACTAGATTTAAATCCAAAATATAGAGTTATGTATCTTGAAATATAAATTTTTATTAAAAATCGTAGTGGTAACATAATATATTTTTAGTTATTTCATCTTATCTAAGTATAAAAAATATACAATATACATTACATCATAACATATAATTTATAAAATTAATATAATAATTTGAAATAGCAATAGATAAACACCAAAATTATAGTACAAAGTTTCTGTATTACTTACATTGAAAAAATACACGGGAGTATTAATGAACATTGAAATCAATTTCCAATATTAAAACAATTTCAATGATATTATATTAAATATTTATTTTTCAACGTTTCGATTTATTTTAAGGCATTTTGTACTCAAAAAAACAATATGATAAAGTATAAATTATAAATTTTCTATCGTTACGAGCAAATCACTAATTACATTTATAAATCATAAAATTATTATGTGTTTGAAAAACTACGAGAATATAAATACTTAAAAATTATAAATATTATTACGTTGTTTAAGATAGTTTCATATGTCATAGATGAAATAAAAATTGAGCACTCTATTTTTATTAATCACGGTTAAATAATAATAATATATATATATAGTAAATAACATAATATTAATAATTAGCACTTTTAGAATATTAAAATAACTTACTTTAATCAGTAGGTTCTACCAATTTGTTTTTAAATGTATGTATACTATAATTATTAAACAAATACAATAAATTAAAAAATCCGACATATAAAATAATCCGGAAAAATACTATGAATATTATTAAACTTTAACTGCTCTATACATCTACAATGTATAGTAGCAGTTGAGAATTATTATTAAAGTCATCGTTTAATTATATTAATAATGTTAATCAATAATTATAAATGGGTAATAATATACCAAAACATTGCATATTATATACCTAATACCTATTATATTCTCGATTATATCTAATTATTTCATATTTTTTTACTCAAATAGTTGTAATGATAAACGTTAAACATTTAAAAAAAACGTTTAATTAATGTATAATATTAAAATACTATTCTGCTAATACGATATTTTAATATATTAAATTTCTATATACATAAATATATTGTTCTAACATATTTATTATAAGTTATAACAATATAAATATTAATATAAAATACCAATCTAGACTTTCATAACAAATTAACAATATATGTGATGATATAAAATTCTACTACTTGATTATACGGTACTATATAATATATATAGCACAAAACAACAACATAAGGTGCATACGCAATTATATTGTTAAGGCGTGATAATTAGACGTACGATTATCATATCACGCACTAATAAAGTTCGTAGGTATAAAAAAATCGTTTATTCTAAAATGTGTTATGACAATAACAATTATCTTATTATGTGACAATTCGTCGAGATTAGAAAGTAGATTAGTGCGGGAAAATTCTAAGGAGGGGTCATCTTTAGAGCAGAATATTTCTAGTCGGACGGCGGTGTATTGTTAGATCACACGGTACACACTACAAAAAGCCGAGCGCTCTGACGGACGGTCATCAGTCGATCGTTTCGTTCACATTGGACCCATTCTAACCTGACCCATTGATGAGGACCCAGTAAAAGTCTTTATAACGATGACAGTAATATTGTTGAAAATGACGTATGTCATCGGGTTGTGCACGTTAGTCGCTGGCGGAACGGAGCCGCAGACCAACAAGACTGAGGAGACCGTCGCGGCGACGACTACAACAGCGCCAGCGGTGACGATAACTGACGACGGCAAAGGACATGACAAAAGAGGCATATTCGACACCGGTTACGGTTACGCCGCGACTAGTTTCAGCAATGTAGTACACGGTCAACACTTCATGCACAGGCACGAGCAGAGAGTGATCGCCAAGACGATCATCCAAGAGGTCGCCCAACCGTATCCGGTTGAAGTCGAAAAACGCATACCTTACCCAGTAAAGGTCGAAGTACCCGTCGACCGCCCTTATCCAGTGCACGTGCCCAAGCCATATCCGGTGCACGTCGACAAGCCCGTGCCGTACGAAGTCAAAGTCAACGTGCCACAACCCTATATAGTCTACAAGCAAGTCCCATACGAAGTCAAGTATCCAGTCGACAAACCGTACACAGTTCACGTACCCCAACCATACACTGTTTACGTCGAGAAACGTGTACCTTACGAAGTCGTCAAGCACGTCCCTTATCCCGTTAAGGTGTTTGTCGATAAACCGTACACTGTGCAAGTGCCAGTCGACAAACACGTCCCGTACACCGTCGAAAAACCCGTACCCTATCCGGTTAAAGTACCAGTAGACCGCCCGTACCCGGTGACCGTCGAGAAGCACGTGCCGTATCCCGTCGACAAACCGGTGCCATATCCGGTCGAGAAACCAGTGCCGTATCCTGTCAAAGTTCCAGTAAAAGTCCACGTACCGGTACCTTACGAAGTGAACAGCCACGAACAAAAATTATATGATCAGACTCAACTTAAAGAAGAAATAGAACAACAGCAACAGCAGTACGAAACCGAAGAACAATCTCAACCGCAACAATACGAACCCGAAGAACAATCTCAACCAGAAGTACAGACACAGCCACAACAATATGAACCTGAAGTGCAGTCACAACCACAACAATACGAACACGAAGAACAATTGCAACCACAACTGCAGTATGTAAATGAAATAAAATCACAACAACGACAACTGCAATATAAAAACGAAGAACAGTTACAAAAACAAGATGATCGCAATGAACAACCACAACAACCTGACGAACATTCGGAACAAACACAGCAACAAGGTGGTGAACCAGAGAACGTCGATTATCGATAACAGTTTTAATTTTTATTTTTTTTACGAGTCACAAGTTATAGTCACATTATAATGTTGTGATTAGGTTAGATTTTGTGTTACGGTTAACAAAACCAAATGTATTCAACAATGTATTTACATCGGTTGATAACGAATATTATGTATATAGCTATAATAAAATCAAATAAAGACTTATTTTATATTAAATTCTGTTATTTTTTTCTTACTTTGATATTATTATTATTATTTATGTGAAACATCGTATTCTGTTGACGTTGGTCATAATGTGTTTCTCATTTATCTGAACACAACTAGAAGAGAATATTTTTCTGTAAAATTGTATTAATTCATATTAAACAATTCTACACAATTTGTTCAACGTTCAAATTAAGTAGTATTCGATTTTTTATCCTTTGTAAACGCGTACATCCGCACGTGTGTACGGCGGTTGTACACGTCGTCTAATGGACGATAATACGTGCAGACCAAGTACGGCACGACAAACCAACCAATATATAATATTTTAATAATGGACTGTATTCCGTAAACACATATAATGCCAATACAAATAATCCTTACCGGGTCGACCCACTCTAATATAATATAATATAATTGTATCGATCTGAAATATTAATACATTTTTTTGTGATTTAATAACATAATAAAATACGAGTATACATAACAAATATATAGATGAATCGGACCTGATCAGTGACAGGAAAGGACAACCGAACCGCTTCAAATTGTATCACCGTTGAGCCATATCACATCATAATAATATAATATTATATTATAATAATGTTCAAACGCGGTGAACTACACCAGGCGTATAATCGAATATAAAAATATCAGCCGAATCGCGATGACACTATATAATTTTAATTATTAGTACACAGTGTGTGTACTGTGTAAAAAAAAATACGAACAGCGAAAAAACACCGCGTACAATAACAATAATAATAATAATAAATGGCACGGGAACGACAACGACGACGACGACGACGCATCGATGCCACGGATGACCGGCCCTCTGCGTTGTAACAATATTGCTCAGGCGACTGGTGGAAGCACCGTCAGCCCATCAAGTCCATCGATCGACGGTCCCATTACAATCAATTGATAACGAATTCCGATAACATCAAATACCTAGTATTTGTGCCTATACATAGTTTTGAGCAATATATTCGAAACAAAATCAGATAACTGAAACTTATTAATCATAATAATATGATTTGATTAATTAATTATAATTTATTTACGAACATCGTTTCGTTTTAAAATTCAAATTCGCATTATAACTTCTCTGTATAAATAAAAGGTATATTATTGATAGGTAGTATAAAATTGATCAGTATAATATAAAAGTAAATAACAATTTTAAAATATTTACTCATATGAAATATCAATAATATTAATTTTATACTCTTAGCCATTTATAAAATTCAAATACTATTGCTTATAAATGTAATATGTATTAATAAATAATTTCTCAATTCAATAACTTGTGCCTATATTAATAATAATAACAATAAAGTCTTATATATTTATATATAAAAGCTAGGTGATGATAAAATAAATGTATTTATTGTCTGATATCTACGTACAATGATATAATAAATGCTGTATTATTATATCTTTATTATTTCTTTTCTCATGCATAATTTATTTTTACCATTAAAAATCATTTTTATGAATTTATAATAAATAATATTATTATACTTAAAATAATTTCGTGAGCATTGAAAATGTATAAGAAAAGTTCATACGTATAAAAATATTTAAAAAAAAGTTTATCTTTTACCATTTCATATGCAAGTTATACAACATGTGTATTATCCATGCCAGTTTACGCTTTACTTATTTCGATGTATGCACTATGCAGTTACGAGTATGTGCAGCCACCGTAGCAAATGAAACTGTAATATTATATTAAGTAATTTCAAAACAGTATTATCGGCTAATGCAGCTAATATAGAATACCGTTGAAAATTTAATGAAATGCACATTATGATCCCAAAAATGAATTACAAACAAATTGTTGTATACAATATAATTATTGATAATATCATAACGACAAAAATTAAATATATCTAGTCAATATAATACATAAATAAAAAAAAACGAGACAAAATTATTGGAAAAAAATGAAACACATTAAGTTGATAAATTGAATATCCTCCTTAAGTAATAAATTATCTACGTAAATATTTTTGATTTAAAATTCTTAGCATGGCACCGCAATGTATTGCATTCCATCCAGGGTCTAAACGACAAAAAAAAGTAAAAAAATAAAAATAAAGTTCAATGTTGAAAAAAAATGTTGTCTTGGTCAACATTACTATAGGTTCAGTGTATGTATAACATAACCCATTACTCGGGCACATACTACATATAGAGTGAAAAACCAAGACAGCCCCCTCGGTAAATAATAAATATCCTGACTGCACCTGTTTATCTCAGACGAAATAATTTGGATCTGAGGTTAAATAATATTATTCCTAAATGTTCTAATGAAAAGTAAACCAAAACTTTTCAAAATATTAATCGAATGATATACAAAGAATTCAAAGAAAAAAACATATGTAAACAGTAAAGGTTTTTACAAAACAGTATTTATTTTATATCCAAAAAATAAAAGTTTCATATACAAGGTATAATACAATCATAAAATAAAATCACGGTAAATTTATATATATTTTTTACAAAAAAATTAACTTGGAACCATTGTTAATAACTGTGGCTTCCGTGTTCGCCGTACGATGTTTCACCATATGAGTGTTCTTCGTGTTGGTGATATTGATGTGGCACTTCGTATGGTACAGGGACTTCGACTTTGACAGGAACTTTGACGTGGTACGGCACTGGTTTCTCGACCGTGTACGGCACCGGTTTGTCGACGGGATAAGGCACGTGCTTCTCGACGGTCACTGGGTACGGGCGATCGACCGGAACTTTGACCGGGTAGGGTACTGGTTTTTCGACGGTGTAAGGAACGTGCTTCTCCACGGGCACGTGCACGGTGTACGGCTTGTCGACGGGAACTTTGACTGTGTAAGGTACGTGCTTGGTGACTTCATAAGGGACGCGCTTCTCGACGTAAACGGTGTATGGCTTGGGCACGTGGACGGTGTATGGTTTGTCGACGGGTACCTTGACTTCATAAGGGACGTGTTTGTAGACGGTGTACGGTTGTGGAACCTTGACTTTGACCTCGTACGGGACGGGCTTGTCGACGTGCACTGGATACGGTTTGGGCACATGTACGGGATATGGGCGGTCGACGGGTACTTCGACCTTTACCGGGTACGGTACGTGTTTCTCGACTTCGACTGGGTACGGTTGGGCGACTTCCTTGATGATAGTCTTGGACAGCACTTGTGGTTCGTGGTGGTAGTCGTGACCGGAAAGCTGATGACCGAAACCGCCGGATCCGTATCCATATCCGGTGTCGAAAATGCCTCTCTTGTCTTGGTTTTTGCTGTCATTGGATGCAGGTTTTTTTTCGTCCTGCGTTTTCGTTGCTAACGCGAATGCGCACAACCCGACCACGATCGTCACGAGCAGTATTCTATTCATATTGTTTTTTGTTTTGAACGGAATAATCAACTGATGTCTGTTCGTCTGCGCGCTTGGCTTTTGTAGTGGCAGCTGTGTCTTGCACCGATGAAGTCCAGTGCCTATAGTTGCCCCCCACTCGCAGTTGGGATACATAACACGCGTCTACTGGTCTACTTTCTATTGTTGTCTATCGTCTACCTAATGTTTATTTTTTCATGATACCATCAATTTTATGCTATTTCATAATATTTTGTGTAAGACGATTTAATTAAAACATCTTTGGTATTGAACGGTTATCTAAAATATGATAATATATTGTTTTATTTTTAAATTACGTGAGGTATATTATTGTTATGCATAATTACGCGTATGACTGCTCACATTATGTATAAATAACGATTTATTTTATCCATAATAACATAATGTGTAAACCACCATGATTATTGGGGATTTGCAATATTTTATCGACTTATGGTAGGTAAATTGTCTACCTGTCTAATTTTGAATATCGATATATTAAAATGTATCATAATAACTTACAATAAATGTTTTTATATGATATTCAAATTATATGTTATCCATATCCCCATTAAAATAATTTTGTAGTTATGTAATTCTTAGGAAATTTATTTAAAAAATGTAAATTTAAAAGTTATCTGTCACGTAACTTATAATTTTGTCGCGATCGACAAGTTTAATTTTAAAACTCGTGATGATAAATCTCTGTGGAAGCGTAAAGCGTGAATACTTGTATCTATATAACTTATAGTTACTTACGTAATTTGACGTTCGGTTACAGCTAATGATAATGATAAGAACAGCGTGTAGGTAGCTGATACAAAACACCCTATTACACAACTTATATGCATATTCTAACAAAAGAAATAGTTTTCGAATTTAATCACTATACTAGTGGATAATTTAAAATAAGCCAATGAAAGTAGTTATATTTTTAAATAATATAATTTATATGCATTTAATTGATTTATAAAATTAAATCTATATGACATCCTTTCTGTTTTCGTTTGTTGAACTGGGTTGACTTATTTTTTCCCGAATTTTTCAGATGTATTTTTGTAAAAATATTAATAAATCAATGAAGGTAAGTCAGGTTTGGTGAATCAACCATATTATGTGTATTTATCTTTTACTGTAATCTATTATGTATATACGAGTACGTATTCAGATATAATATAGACACATGTGTCTTCTTACATTTTATTCTGTATGAATTATCGCGGAGTTCTACCAAAACCAAATTATTTCTGATAAATGTACTGCATTTTTCGAATCACAACAAGTGTGACGTATGCTGAAGTGGTCTCGTTTCAACACTATAGTTACTATGCGATCGTAAAATAACGAATAATAAATTATACACTTATATACCATTTAATTTTAATATTACATTGTACTTGATACAACTTATAGTTATTTGTCAAATTTAATTTTGTCTGCGTATAAAGTATATGAATGTACCACAGTGTTATCATAGCCAAGATTGACAACGATTATAGTTATATCCACGTAATTTATTGTGGTACTAAACGTATTTCAATTAAAAAATAAAAATAAATTTTTTGATAGAACGTGGATATTTTCAATAAAAAAAAAGATACTAACACAAAAAAAAAATTATAAAATAACATTTTTTTATTTCCCAAAATCCTTATACCATATTATTACCATGTTTGGATAAAAATGACACATTTTATTTGTCCGTTAATTTATTTATAAAATCAATAATTTCCATTCTTTAATTTATTTCTTATTAAAAGTAATTTTTGACAAAAAACATTAATACAAATAATAATACGTTAACATTGTTCTTAATTAACAACATTGTAGTTAACATTGTTGCGTTATAGTATTCGATGAAGTGGAGATGTACGCTATAAGAGGTACTCATTTTCTAGATTTATAATACTAGTAATACTACATTATAATAGAGATAAAATAAAAGTGATTATACAGCTATATGGTTGTATTAGAGCTTCGTATACAAATAATCATGGTTGAAAATATATAACATAATACGTTATATATATAAAATAAGTAAAGTCCAAATAGTGTAATATTATCTTACATTAAATTTGAAAAAATTTAGTACAAATGTTCAGTCTGAGAATCTATCATTGTTAATATTTTATAAATAAGTGAGGACCCACAAACTAAATAAAAACCAAAATAAAAAAATTGTAAATAATAAATGTTATAAAGTCTAACACCTCTTCATTCTTCACCTCTTAACATAAATTACTCATTTTTTAAAGAGAATTTATAAATAATTTATTATTGTTAATAATGGTGGTACAAAGCATTTTTGGTTTAAATAATAATAAAATGCAATAAAAACCAAGTGCACATACACTAATATATAAATGGATAATCGACACTTTAAACATAAAATAAGCTTCTTTAGTACATGACAATCTGATTGGAATAAAAAAAGACCGAAATTCACTACTTTCAGATTAAAAAGCAAAGAAAACCAGTTTATTATAAATAATGTAAAAACGTACTTATTACATTATTTTATCATAAAAATAAATAATACATTCTAATACATTCTATTTTTAAATGATTAAATGAGGTGAAGACTGAAGCCCATATCAAAAACCATAAGAAATTTACTGAAAAATATATTTACAAATTTTTAACTAAAAAATTTAAGATAGTATTATTGTGTAATTTAGTTTTAATATAATTTTAGATTACAATACAGTAGAAACATGCAGAATAATAACATCATTTAAAATTGTATAGATGATATTATAATAGTTACAACCGATAAAAGCGAATTGCTGCTTACTATCAGATGTAGAATTTTTATGAATATATATAACAGAAAACATTTTTGTGAGTTTTAGAGGGATATTTTTTTTTATAACAATAAGAAAAATTCATAAAACGAGTCTTTATTTGAAATAAATGAACGTAATGCATTATGTTGATATATTTATACATATTATATTTAATTATAGTAATTGCATCTAAAAAGAAATTTACAAATTACTATAACCAAATTATTCAACATAATAATACAAAATATTATTTTAAGTATTATATGAAATTATGACTAGAAAAAAACTGCATTATGTAAATCAATAATTGTTATGCTCGTGTTGATCGTAATGTGATAGTCCTCCCTCGTACTTTGATTCTGAATAGTATTTTTCTTCGTGTTCGTTTTCTTTGTACGGCACTGGTACTTCGACTTTGACAGGAACTTTGACGAGGTACGGCACTGGTTTCTCGACCGTGTACGGTACCGGTTTGTCGACGGGATAAGGCACGTGCTTCTCGACAGTCACTGGGTACGGGCGATCGACCGGAACTTTGACCGGGTAAGGTACTGGCTTTTCGACGGTGTAAGGAACGTGCTTCTCGACGGGCACGTGCACGGTGTACGGCTTGTCGACGGGAACTTTGACTGTGTAAGGTACGTGCTTGGTGACTTCATAAGGGACGCGCTTCTCGACGTAAACGGTGTATGGCTTGGGCACGTGGACGGTGTATGGTTTGTCGACGGGTACCTTGACTTCATAAGGGACGTGTTTGTAGACGGTGTACGGTTATGGAACATTGACTTTGACCTCGTACGGGACGGGCTTGTCGACGTGCACTGGATACGGTTTGGGCACATGTACGGGATATGGGCGGTCGACGGGTACTTCGACCTTTACCGGGTACGGTACGTGTTTCTCGACTTCGACTGGGTACGGTTGGGCGACTTCCTTGATGATAGTCTTGGACAGCACTTGTGGTTCGTGGTGGTAGTCGTGACCGGTAAGCTGATGACCGAAACCGCCGGATCCGTATCCATAGCCGGTGTCGAAAATGCCTCTCTTGTCGTGGTTTTTCACATTGTCAGACGTTGTTTTCTTCTCTTCTGCAGGTATTTTTACGCCTAAAGCAAAAGCACTGCAGCACAGCCCGAGAAGGCACACCGTTAGTGAAATCTTCGTCATTGTTATTCGATTTGAATGAATCGTATGACTGATGTCTGCTACTCTGCGTGCTCATCTTTTGTAGTGAATTGCATTATGTGATGTCCAACGAAAAAATATCATATATTTCTTCCCACTTTACCCTACTCCACTGATAAATTATACTTTCTATACAATATTATAGTCATTCGTGTTTATTAGACCATTAACTATTTTTATCACATTTCATAATATTTTTTTTATGGAAATAAAGTCAAACAACAAATAAAGTAAATGTGTTTAATTATTCTGAACAACTTCGTATACTTTATTATTATATTTACTATTAGATAATATAATTTTAAATTAATTCTCAGTAAATACAATTATGTTTTTATTTGCTTATTATTGAATGACCAATAAATTACGTATACGTACATCCTAGTTTTTATATTTGTTACATATTAAAATATTTATAACGTACCTAATCCACTGATTATATTTTGTATGTTTTAATTAACATACAAATTACTTAGGTTGCACTTCTAAATTAAATTTAGTAAAACTTATTTGTTATTATAAATCATAGTTAATTTAAATTCTGTGGTAAATAATATATGATATTCAGATTAGTTCAGTTTGTTAAGTGATGTAAATTTAGGTGGAAAAATATAATAATTTTTTTTTTTTACCTAATATGTTCAAAACCTATAGTGAGAGATGAAATTATGCCCTTCAATAATTTATGAGAAATAAATATATACATGTTACTTTAAACCTATAATAAATAAATTCATGAAACTATGTAAAGTTTTAAAATTATTAGTTAAAATACATCAAGTCTATAAGTACTACCTTATAATATGGTAGTACGTTCACCAAATATTAACGATACGCGAAAATATTTGTATTTAGATGTTTAATCTTTTATTTAATATGTATGCAATATTTTGTATTTTGAATAAAGCAGCTCATTCTAAATGCTTCAATATACATGTCAACATATTCGTACGTACGTACAAGATTATTTTGAACAATTTATTATTTCAAATCAAAACAGATGACTAATAAAATATAATGTTGGATGATACTAAATTTGCTTAATGTGTTTCATTAAAAAATTTAAGACTAACAAAATGTACAACTTACATTAAATTCCCTAACACCCCGAGAAAAAAATAAATAAATTACTGCACCAGAATTATTTTTAAAATATTACAAAATATTGGAATATAACCTAAAACAGGTTCAACACCTGACCTATACAATGTAAATATTTTATGGAATAATTAAAGTAATTACAAAAAAATACATAGAATAATAATATTAAAATAAAATGCTTTCGAAAAATATATAAATATGTTGTTCATTAAGTAAAATAAGTGGGCAAATCGTTATCTTTCTTTATGGTATCAAAATTACCATACAATATATTCTAACATAAATTTGTATTTTATTTATTTAATCTTTTAATTTTACACAGCCTAAAATCTTTTATTATAAATTTTTATTCACTGCCCTTCCATCAATTTAAAAAAGTATATTTCCATTTAAAATGTTTACTTAGTTAATACTACTATAATTATGACATTTAAAAGAAGGATTAATATTATGAATAGTGTTATAAATTATAATTATTAACTTTACGTTATATTGTATTGGTTTTTCGCACATTTTGCAGCAACTTTTTGCTAATTTTTTTTTTAACATTGTGGTTTATATCATTACAGTAATCTGTTTATGACTTTATAAAAACAATTTTTTGCAGGTCAGAAACATAATGGGTTATATCATTTCTACAATAATTGTTAGCCATTCTTATACCAAACTTTTTTAATGGTAATTTATTTAATGTGTATATAATTTTTATGTATGTTAACTATAACGACTTGGTTTTTTTTCATATTTAATTATATTATATTTTATATCCAATAGAAAATAAATTCTTGTATCGAATATAATATAAATATAGAAAAAAATCTTCATTTATTTAAAAATAATCTATTAATTTAAATATTATTTTATTTAAATTGCATAATAACAACTACGCATACATAAAACATAATAATTTAAAAAAATAAACGATTGAGAGTAAAATCAATAGAAATAAAATCGGATAAGCTTGTTACGTTGTGTAACGGTGTTGTAGATAAAGGAGTGATGACTATAGTATTATTAATAGATAATAAGGATAATTTTTATGAAAAAAGTAAAAGTTAAAAACTAACTATATTTATGTCTAATAAAAATAAAATATAGTTAATATACACAATAACATTTACTACTATTAAAATAATGATATATACGATAATTTTGTTGTACATAATATATATTTTAAGATTTTATTATTTATTATTAAATAATTACAAATAGGTAATAAATAATATCAATACACCACTATTTTTTTCCACCTGTGATATACTGTTTCTTGTATCAAGGTAATTTTATTCTTGGTTATGTTTGTTTGAATTGACAACAATCTTGTAAAAAAATATTGCATATCCTTTATGAATATTCCATATTCACTCAAACACTAACCTAACCTAGGTAATAGATATTTTATATTTTTACAACATTAATTCCAAATAAAAATACAAGAATATTATAAAAAAAAGTCTTTATTTATATTATATTTGTATCTATGTACATAATAATAAATGATATTCAAATTAGACTAACATATTTTAATGATGGACATATTATATATTAATGACTTAAGTTACAATTTATGTAATCAAAAACGTAACATTAGTTATGACTAGAATAAAATAATACGTTTATTAATAACTGTCGTGTTCGTTTTGTTCGTTGAAATACTGCGGTTGTTCTCCCTCATATTTTGGGTAGTATTTTTCTTCATGTTCATTTTCTTTGTACGGCACTGGCACTTCGACTTTGACGGGAACTTTGACTGGGTAAGGCACTGGTTTCTCGACTGTGTACGGCACCGGTTTATCGACGGGATACGGCACGTGCTTCTCGACGGTCACCGGGTACGGGCGGTCTACTGGTACATTAACCGGATAGGGTATGTGTTTTTCAACAGTGTACGGGACGTGTTTGTCGACGGGCACTTGCACGGTGTACGGCTTATCGACAAATACCTTAACGGGATAAGGGACGTGCTTGACGACTTCGTAAGGTACTCGTTTCTCGACGACAACGGTGTATGGCTTGGGTACGTGGACGGTGTACGGTCTGTCGACTGGATATTTGACTTCGTACGGGACTTGCTTGTACACATTATAGGGTTGTGGCACGTTGACTTTGACTTCGTACGGGACAGGCTTGTCAATATGCACTGGATACGGTTTGGGCACATGTACTGGATAAGGGCGATCGACGGGTACTTCCACCTTTACCGGGTACGGTACGTGTTTCTCGACTTCGACTGGGTATGGTTGGGAAACCTCCTTGATGATAGTCTTAGATAGAACTTGTTGTGCGTGGTGAACTTGTTGTGTATAGTCGTAGTTATTGGTTTGCTTGTGCACATCGAAATCCGAACCGTATCCATACTCGGTATCGATAATGCCTCTTTTGAAGTGGTTTTTGGTTTCTTTAGATATATTTGCTTCGGGCTCGTTCGCAGCTATCGCGAATGCGCACAACCCAATAACGCACGCCGTAAATAAAAACGTCTTCATTGTCGTTTGATTTGAATGAAATTCAGTCGACTGATGTCCGTTTGTCCACGCGCTTCGCTTTTGTAGTGATTTGAGTCCACCTAAGAAGTCTTCTTTTACCGCTGCACTGCATGCATCCCCACCACTGTTCATATTCCAACAACGTACTTTCTATATCTTAAAACACCATTTTGTTGACAGTTTTTTTTATAATACTTTTATTGCTATTATTCAGTTACTTCGCGCGATATTGTTTAAGGAAATGAAATAAAACAAGATTTTTTTTTTATTGCCTGTTGTACAACGTATTCGTACCGATTTAGTACAGACAGTTTAGATAATATATTTTAATTTATATTATTATTCCAAGCTTAGTAAACTTAATGTAATGTAATATTTATTTATAAAACAATTTATTATTAATTTATTTTATTTTATTTATTACTTTATTTAACCGATTAATAAATTCAATTCACAATGACACACTTGTTAATGTCCGTGAATACTACGATATATTATACTTACATACTTTATTAAATATGCCTACATAATACTGAATTAAATATAAGTATAGATTCTTGTTAGAATAATTTTGCTACTTTTATTTAAATTTTTATATTTTCATTGAAAATCGGTATGCAAATAACTTGATAATCTGATTAATTAATTTTGACAGTGGCTTATTACGATGTTTTAATTATCTGACAAAAGATTATAATATAAAGTTAAAGCCGTATTTTTAATTTATTCATTGTATAAAGAATGCAACTGTTATACTTTAATTTATGACTCAGTAATAATAATTTGTTTTGTTTTTATAGTTCACATATAAATAAATGAATAAATTGTACGTTTTATCCTCTGTAGTTGTATAACTGTATAAATAATAAAAAATAATTAATCTAATTTCGAATTCAAATTAATGAAAAGACAAATACCTATATAATTAATAATCTTAAATTGATAATATTATATTGTCGTAGAAAAAGAGGTGATTGTATATTTTATATATTAGTGTGACTGAAATTTAATAGTATAATATATGGATTTATTAAATTTGTTTAATATGGTTTTTAAAAAATATATTAATAATTCATATCAAATCAAATAATTTATTATTCAAAATATCAAATTAAATTAATAGAAAATAATTGCATTTTAAATAATCTGTTAAAATATTACTATATTAGGGCTAACCTTGGAGGCTTATTGAACTAAAAAAATTTAAATGAAACATTTTGTATTATTTTAAAAACATATATATATATATATATATATAAAAATATACAAATTCACACATTTCATAAAACAAATTTATATTTTTTCTACGGTATGATACAACATACAAGAAGCCCTGCTCCGAAGTGTCATTGTCAGTATAGCTTAAATACTGAATAAAATTACAAATAATCACCAAATTTCAAAAATTTTCGAGAATTATTAATTATCTGTATAAATATAAGTAACATAAAGCACGGGTATATATTTCGATATATTTCGAAAATAATACTCATTTAACACAAGTGCATAATATTTTATTTTAAATTATAATACAGAGAATGGTGGTAGTTCACTAATTTCAACAACCCTTGAATACTGATAACGTACGACATACTCTTCGTTAAACAATATTTTTCCTAAAAATATAATATGTCAATAATAATACGAAAATATTTTTATATTATATCACAGCATTTTTAAATAACATATTTTATATCGTATGTAATCTGATTTCAATGTACAGTAGGTATGTAATACAATACGAAATCACAATGTTATAAAAACAAAGAGTTCTACATTTTCATTGAGTATATGCACGCTACGTTGAAAACACAAGTTATAATATATTATATAGGTATCTACTATGCGTGCATTTGTAACAGTCACCTACGTTGTAATAATACTGAGCAATACTTAAGTTACGTTTACTTTTCAAGGTTCAAATAGGCGTATAAGAAGATTACATGGGAGCCATTCTAATAGCATTGGAAAGTATGTAGATCTCGCCTCCCCCCGTCGTGGAGGGGGAGATGAAAATTACTTCCATTATGGGTGTTCGGGATACTACAAAAACGGGTGAATCCAACGGAATAGCATCAGTCGATCGATCCGATCCAAAGTCCAACGACAATATGAGAGGAGTATTCAAAGTAGTGTGCGTGTTCGGTCTGTGCGCCTACGCATTGGCGTCGGAAAATACTACAGGTAAATCGATAGATAAAGCAGACAAAACCACAGCAACCGCCGACGATAGCAAGAACCAAGGCAAGAGGGGCATTTTCGACACCGGCTATGGATACGGATCCGGCGGTTTCGGTCATCAGCTTACCGGTCACGACTACCACCACGAACCACAAGTGCTGTCCAAGACTATCATCAAGGAAGTCGCCCAACCGTACCCAGTCGAAGTCGAGAAACACGTACCGTACCCGGTAAAGGTAGAAGTACCCGTCGACCGCCCATATCCCGTGCATGTACCCAAACCGTATCCAGTGCACGTCGACAAGCCCGTCCCGTACGAGGTCAAAGTCAATGTTCCACAACCGTACACCGTCTACAAACACGTCCCTTATGAAGTCAAGGTACCCGTCGACAAACCATACACCGTCCACGTGCCCAAGCCATACACCGTTTACGTCGAGAAGCGCGTCCCTTATGAAGTCACCAAGCACGTACCTTACACAGTCAAAGTTCCCGTCGACAAGCCGTACACCGTGCACGTGCCCGTCGAGAAGCACGTTCCTTACACCGTCGAAAAGCCAGTACCCTACCCGGTCAAAGTTCCGGTCGATCGCCCGTACCCAGTGACCGTCGAGAAGCACGTGCCTTATCCCGTCGACAAACCGGTGCCGTACACGGTCGAGAAACCAGTGCCGTACCACGTCAAAGTTCCTGTCAAAGTCGAAGTCCCTGTACCATACGAAGTGCCACATCAATATCACCAACACGAAGAACACTCATATGGTGAAACATCGTACGGCGAACACGGAAGCCACAGTTATTAACAAGGTCTCAATAATCCGAGTTCAAACTTTGTAAAATGTAATATAATAATATATAATGAAAACGAATTGATTTAACCATTGTACCTGTTCACGTCTGCGCTTATACATACGTCGTATATAACATAATTATGTATATATTTCGTGGAATAAAAACCATTTTTTTTACCTTATTCGATTTTTTTGTTATAATTTTGTCTCACAGCATAATCATTTCAGTGTGTTACGGAGTACCAATATTAATTATTAATTATTCTAGCATAAAAATATGTTGTTCAGTAAGTATTTTCATAGTTATATGATAAAACTTAAGTATGTCTAATATGCGAATATTTCAACTATAGTCATCAAAAATCATAATTTTTAACAATAGCTGGGTTGTCTCTGCTGCAGGTATATTATGTGTAGTGATATACATTCACTTCACTGTTGATTCCAAAATTGATTTTTACTATTTTTTTCTGTCGATGCGAACGTATAGTTCACAATAATAGATGGTCGTATTATTTTTCAAAAACGTAGGGAAAACAAATTGTTCGTGTAGATAGGTCATAAACACGTAAGCTCGTCATTTTGTTTTGGTTCGCGCGGTTTTTAAAACATAACTTGAATCCTATATATAGGATGACAATATATATATGCAGCACATTAGTTATGAAATGTTATTATTATTATTAACGCGTTTTCCATCGTTAATGCAATTTATAATAGCAGTCAACGTTCGAGGAAGTTATTTTATGTATATATACATATATATTTTATATGCTCGCTCGGCGAGTTTTTAATAACGCGACAAACCCGTCAGTATTCGTTTTCATTTATATATATATAGTTATATTAATACATATATTAGTAATATGGGCGACCCAAACATCGTATTATATTATTATTATTATTACTATGTACCTATACAGTTTGTTTTTTTGATTTGTTAACAACACATGGTATTCTCCATTCCACCGGTTTTTTGCATTTATATATAATTGGATATACCGTGGCAAACGTCATGTATAAAAATTAAAGCCATTCATCTCCCAAACCGTGTCATCCAGAATAAAAAAAAATTAAAATTTATATTTAACAACACGAAAATAAGTAATAACGAGACATTACACCTGCGGGTTGCAGCACTCGCGGAAACTCGTTGACACTAGCCGTATACTTGTCCCATAAACCGTTCGATCTCCGCCGAAATCAAAACGACGCCCAACAAGTCGTGTAACTTTGTACGTATTAGTCGTATTACGATAATAATAATAATATTATTACATATTATTATTATGTTTAATTCTGTTGCAGTGTGTACAGATAGATAGTATTGTTTTACATGTACATCGCAATGCATAATATATAATTAGTAATTACCGAACGAATTAATTCAGACCGTTTCGACATATTCTTCGACGACGTACACAATAATAATAATAATATACACTCATGTAATAGTATTATAATATGCCCACTGCAACGGTGTAATATATTTTATAACGCCACCGCGTCCGATGATAATCTCGCGAGTACTGCTATTATATAATGTCGAGCTCGGGCCGTGTACGAAATAATAAGAAAATAATAATATACGATCGTGTGTGCACGTGAGAATAACGCGGAATATAATGATATACGGCTGACGACTCTGCAGTAGTAGGTACCCACATTATAATATGCATACACCGCGCGTGTGCACACGTTGTATATACGTCTATGTGCACCAGTGCAGTGGAGCAGTGACCGCCGTTGACCGGTTCCACTCTACTTAGCGCGATGCCGTGATAGACTTTACCGCATTCGGAGACTCGGCAAAACAAACGTAGTGAACGACTGCAGGAAATTTAATAATTGTAATAATAATTTATTGGCAATCCAGATGATCACATTAACAAATACAATATTATAATGGCCCACCGCTGAGCATATCATCTCATCGGTAAAGTTTATATTTTGTAGTTTGACAATAAAATAAACATTTATATATTATTTTGTTTCTTAATATGTTATTCCAAGATACAGTAAAAACCATTAAGTTTTTAAAAATAAATATAATTTATAAAAATACAAATAACAATAATAATTATGCAATGATGTAAATGCTATAAGTTGTTTGGGTTATTAATTAAATATAGATTTTTTGAATTTTAATAAAAGAATTACTGCAGTAAATGATTTGAATTGGAACTTTATTCAATAAGTTTAAAACTACTTGTGAAAAACATAGGTCTGATTTTAATTTATTACGAAAAATTTGGTTAGCTGAGTATCGTTCTATACTTGACAGTAAGTGTCGAGTGTATCTGTGTAATAGATATTATATTAAAATGAATTCAATGATACATCATTGTATACAAAAAAGCGATTCAGAGCTAAGACGCGTACCAGACTATATCAGTTAACACTAAGTAAATTTTATGTTTTTTATATTGCATTATTGTAATTTATATTACTATTAGAATAACGGTATAGGTTGATTAAAATTTTTTCTGAAAACATTGCATTTATAATTTATAATATATTAATATTTAATTATTATAATAATACCTATCTTATATTTATATCATATTATATAATGACTGTGCATTTTTAAGTCGATACCACCTTGTCGTAAAACAAATATACAATATGAATATATTCATAGTTTAAATAAGTAATATGTTAAAACTAATCAAGATATTTTTAAATTGTCATTGCGAGTAGTAAAAATCATAATATACACAAAAGTTTTAAATTTCTGCGAATAATATTTTTGAGTTATAACAAAGTAATTAACATTGTTTAAATATATAATTTTATCTAATTTTAAAATTCAATTGTCTAAAAAAAATCTTACCTATGTGCCTAATATGTCAAATAACTATGATAAAAACTTATGAGGAACCTTAAAACAAATTTTCAAGTTTTTTTTATCCTAATGAAACAATTTTTAGATATTTATAGAAGAAAAAATTAGAAAAATTTTAAATTTCTATAAATGTGGGGTAGTGTAGTGCAATGATCACACAGTTGGCCATGATATAAACATAAATCGGTATGAACCTCAGTACGGAGCAAACAATACTACTTGGTATTATCTCGCCATCGTTCCAATTTCTTAAACTTGCCCCCGCCACTGAGACTTGAGAGTAACATACACACACGTAAAAATTCTGTTCTTAGAGAAGGGAGTAGTAGTGGGCTAGACACATTCTACTCCTCCCAAGTATTAAGACATTGACAAAGAATGATTAAGTCGTTCTAATGAAAAAAAAATATGTCCATAATATAAATAACTCAAAAAGTGTAAAAATATTTTTAAATTATAATATGTGCAAGTGAATATTTCTCAGCATTTAAAATTGTTTGTTTTTGAGTTGCAACCAAAAAACAAAACCTATTTTATAAAAAACTGATTTTGCTTAAAAATTCCCATTTTTCTTTAATTTTTCAATTATTTTCCAAAAATGTTTTAAAAAATACTAATAATTTTTATAATTTATAATTTATCTTGGTTCTGTACTCTGCAATTAATTAAAGAAAAATCGATTTTTCTTCTTATTTTTGGATTTCAAATTTATTTCAGTGTAGCGTGACCAAAAGTTCTTATTATATCTACACGCATCATAAAAATATTATATTTACCTATATTATGATACGTGAACTTTATTATTATCATTTTCGGACTTTCGGTAGTTCCCGTTACTACAACTTCGAACTCCATATATTTCATACTAGCGGTAGGTATATTAAATCAATGGACAATTTTTACTCAATTACCCATCATGTGATCGGACCACGTCCAGGTTATAAGTTCGCGGAATTCGGTCAGTTCCTCCGGCTAAAGTAACCCCGTAATGGAAATTCTTTGGACATAAATCCAAATATTCGAAAAGGGTACGTGGTCTTTGAAATATTATTAAATAGCAACGTACGGTATAATATTACATAGGTACCTATGCATGCAGATGACCACGAGGTCCATTGTGCAATGCATATAAAGGCTTCTATGGTCAATACATATATGTGTATAGTTTGAAAGTCAAAATTTAAAACGCAGATATTGCAGACATAAAATATAGTTTAGTACCTCTATTTGAACAAACAAAATTAGATCACAACTTGCTATTGACAACAGAAATAAGACTAGGAATATTATAATACGTAGTTAAACACGAGAACATTTTAAATTCGATTTGTTCAACGTTCGTTGTCTTAAGCGCACAATAGTTATTCTATAAAATGAAGCTAAGACACAATTACACTAACAATATCACAACCGCCGTTAATTAGAATTTCGTTTAAATCACATATTTAGTCAAGACCGTTGAGTGATGATCGAATAGTGGAGGGAATTAAAAAACCGTGTATTTTTAAATGTATACCAATATCTACTGGCTATTACTAATATAGTATACGATATAACTCTAAAATACGAAAGACGCATCTGAAATTATTAAAAAAATAATAACAGCGTATAGTGAAATTAACTTGAAAAAAGTATATGAATACGTTATTAAATATCATATTCATGACTATTAAAACAAATACCTACAACAGAATAATAAAATTAAGCAATTTTGTATTATTTTAAATATATATAAAAAAAATTTAAATCTACCTAAGATAATAACTGATTTTTAATTGGCTGTTTAAAATATGAATTGAGTGAGGTTGTTAAGCTGCTTTTTATTTTTCAATATACTCCGATAGGTTAATAATTAAATCATATAAAATAAAGTCGTTAGAAGTGCACATCTATTTAATACGCAATCAACTACTTGTCGTTTAAAGCAATTATGACGTCGACCGCGGTAATTTTTGTCATCCACCGATCATATTCGAACATGTAACCGAATTCGCATCGATTTTTTGTGTACATTGCTAAGTTGCACTCAGAAATATTACAGAAACGAATATTATGCTGTCTTCGATATTATTATAATCAACTCTATGGAACGATGCAAGATAAAATATTCTGTTCACGAGACTGCAGACCGAGACGAATCGGTTCGCGGCGTGTGATGGTGGACGGGACGCGTCCGGACGTCGAGAATAAAATCTACAATATTATAATAATATGCTTATTATCGTGTCGCCCGCACGCGCACCAAATTGCGTAAGAAAAAAAAATACATAAAAATTAAAAATTCTTCGCCCGCGTTTACAGTGGATGGTCAAGTGTGTTTCGCGGGTGCAGCGACCGCGTCCGAGTCCCGCCGGCCGCCGTATATAGTCGGCGCGTCTGAGATTTTAGATGAGATAATTGTTGTTATTTCGTTTTTAACAAGAATTTATTATTTCGGGTCCCGCGCATCATTAATATTATAACTACTATTATCAACACCGTCGTCATCGTAGCAAAATAGGTACCTATCGTATATTGTATTGTACGCGCGCTTTATTTCGTTTCGGACAATTCGCATGGTTCTATAGCCACGTGTGATTTGCGCAATTTTACGACGAGTTAACCCAACATGAAAGGTTTCATCTCGTATAGTCCTCGTTCCGGTCGGGGCATTTTCATGAAAACAATAAAAAAGCGCCGTGAAACACGACGAAATCCAAGGTACGATAAGTTGGCACTACAAAGTACCTACATATTTATAGATCGTTTGTTGAAATTTGGTGGAATTTGTTGAAAAAGTATAAAACAAAGTATAAAATATTGAATTTTTTGGTGCCAAGTTTCTACATGACCAATAAATAACACTTCAGTTAAAATTAAAGCTTAAAATAATATTGTCTAATAATATGGATTCAGTGTTGTTGGGCTGAGTTGGAAATAACTTGTGGGTGTAAATATTAAAAGCTCTATAAAACAAACAACATTTTTATATATTTAAAAAAATTAATTAAATTATTTAATTTGTTATTGTTTATTATATTACACGTGTAGTAATAAGCGATAACGGCAACATCGCAAACACTTTAACTCGATGAAAATGTCTGATATAGTTCCCTGGATACTTAAATTTACTACCCTGATTTGTGGTCATCTTCAAACTATTATCTGTGCTCAACAACGCTGAACAAAAGCGTTGCTTAATACTATAGTAAGTTTATTACGTGATGGCTTAATTTGTATTATTCGCCTCAATAGTATAATTGGATATACCTTATATTTATATATTAAAGTATACGTAATAATTATTATCGATTAGATGTATTTTATAGTAAAATACTGTACATGTATAGTCATGTATACTGCGGTGTATATATTTACGAAGAGATCGAATTTAACTATTTTCTAAATAATTAACATTATATCTTATTAAAATATAGTCATTACAATATCCTCTAAGGTTGTAATTTAACCACAGAAAAACCACAACAATGAAGCCCGTCTGCAGGTGATTTAAACAGCAGCAATATAATATAAATCCGTGCAATAACCATCAGTGCGTTGAATTATTATATACCTACATACTATGTATAATGTATATATACATTTGTGTGTGTGTCTTGATGATTTTATAATCGCGTTAGATATCGTATTTTATAACAATAATAATATATATCATTATTATTATGATTGTACATAAGAAATATTATAACCGTGACTTGGCCAAGAGATGCATAAGAAAACCTGTCCTTCTCTAGGTCACTGACCGACTTTGCTCCTAAATCACTGAATAATGAATAATAATAAAAAGTAAACGTGATATCGCTTTTCTTTGAACGTAATATCGTTCTCGTTTACTCATATATATTATTATTATATAAAAATAAAAAAATATTAATGTTGTAATTTTTTTTTATCGTATTAATATTTAATATCAAACGGTAAAGGACAATGAGATGATTATAAAGTTTGTAATATAAACGATTTTTTTTATGTTTAAGTATTAGATAAAAATAGTAAGCCACTTCAAAAAAAAAAATAGAATAAAAAAATGTAATGCATAAATGACCCTGAATAGCAAAAGAATTATTATAGAAGTTATAACTTATTATAATAATAGGTAAGTTTCTACTGATAAAATCGTTAGTGCCAGTTGCATGTCTAAAAATGCAGACAAGTCTATACACTGATAATTCCAATATTGAATTAAAAAAATATGAAAAAAGATCTAATGAACTGCGATTACGTCCATCATTCATCTTTGCAATAAAAAATAATAAATGTATGAATAATACGCAATACTGTAAAAACATAATACATTATATTTAAGTATTAACAAATATATATTATATTTATTATTGCAAGTAACAAAACTCACTTTGAAATTTATTTAATCAATGTATATTTAACTAGATATTAGAAATTATTTAAAATTTTTAATTTCATTATCTATATCTCTAACAGCATTGAATACATGTTTCATGTAGGATAAGTATAATATAATAAACATAATGTCTCTCTATCTCAGTCATTTAATATTTTTGAAATATTATGATTTCGAAAAATAATCACTTTATGAGAACTACACAATAATATTGAAATTCCGGTATATCACATGAGAGTATGAGACACCTGTTTGCGGTTACCATATATAGAAAATATTTGAAATGCAATGCACGAATTTCGTAAATCGTATTTTTATTTTTAGTAAACGATAAAAAAAAAATCCAGATAAGTGAGTTTTGAGCGACTCTCAATACGCCGCCCGCCACTGCAGACATCGACGTCATATAATAATATATTATATTGTATGTGTCTGGTCCTCTCGTGATGTTATGTATACCTAAGTAGTTGTATTTGACGGATAACTTGAATTACGTATATTATTATATTACACGCATTTAATATTATGTGCTTAATGTAATATCGTAATGTTTATTATTATTATTATTATATATAAATTATTATGTGAAATTTAGGTGGTTTGTTTCAATTGCATCTACGTTTGCATACGTGTGTGCTATGAACACTGCAGATGTCCATCGGATCAATGTGGGAACATAATACAGTAATGAATAACACGCGTTACGAATAAATGAGTCGTAACTGGATCGCGTTCCGAGAAAGTAGACTTGACCGGGAGTTGCCGGGCAAAGCACACACACCCGCAGCGTGCCGCCGGAGGAGGGGAGTGCCCCAAACGTGGTCCCCACCCTCGCGGCGCGGCCGGACGGTACAAAACGGACGGGTCCGAGTCGTCAGCAGTCAGTGTTGGACCGAGCCGGAGCTGGAACGAGCAGCACCCGACATACGCGGCAATACAAATATATTTTATAAGATTTAATATTTATTGATATTTATAGCGTGTTCGCTATCACGATGAGAGGTATCCTGTACACGGCGTGCGTATTCGGGCTTTGCGCCTACGCTCTGGCTAAGGACGATGAAGTGAAGAACGCTCCAGTTGAAGACGACAAGAAGTCGTCCGCGGACAAGACCCAGGACAAGAGGAGCCTGTTCGACACCGGTTACGGATACGGTTCGAGTTATGGATACGACGCCCATGTCGGTGGCGACGATTACCACGGTCACGGACACGTGCTGTCCAAGACCATCATCAAGGAGGTGGCGCACCCTTACCCAGTACCAGTCGAAAAGCACGTGCCATACCCCGTGAAGGTGGCCGTGCCCGTCGACCGCCCATACCCCGTCCACGTGCCAAAACCTTACCCAGTGCACGTTGAGAAACCAGTGCCGTACCCCGTCAAGGTAGCCGTGCCGCAGCCATACCCAGTTGTCAAGGAGATCCCGGTACCGGTTAAGGTTCCAGTCGATCGCCCGTACCCTGTGCACGTTCCCAAGCCATACCCAGTGTACGTCGAGAAGCACGTCCCATACCCAGTGGAAAAACACATCCCATACCCCGTCAAGGTGCCAGTCGACCGTCCATACCCGGTTCACGTACCCGTCGAGAAGCACGTCCCATACCCCGTCGAGAAGCCAGTGCCCTACCCCGTCAAGGTGCCCGTCGACCGCCCGTACCCGGTAACAGTCGAGAAACACATACCGTATCCAGTCGAGAAGCCCATCCCGTACCCAGTCGTCAAGCACATCCCGTACCCGGTCAAAGTTCCTGTCAAAGTCGAAGTCCCAGTACCGTACCCGGTCAAGAGCCACGAACACCACTACGAACATCACGACGACCACCACAGCAGCTATTAACCGAACGGCCCCACAGCATTGATACGCATTTATCGCATCTAAACGGTTTTATGAAACCGAAAAATGGTTACCACTAATTTGTTAAGTACTTTTTTAATTTTAATTTTTTTTTTTACTTTGTAAATATAATTTTTATACTATAAATATACTTCCTATGTCATTATCTTTAAACGAAATTAATTTTAATTATATAACGGAATTAAAAACATTTTCTCTCAACTTTGACTGTTACCGACTAAGATCTTTTTTTTTTACGACCTTAAATTAACCTTTATTTTTGTATATATTAAACTTTTACCCCCGACCCCCTGTCAACCTATACCATAATCAGCTATATTCTCCTTTTTATAGCGACGGAAAAAAAAAGCTCTACAAAGGAAACTGTCGAGGGACGACAATATTATATGAAATGATGTATAATGCAGTATGAATAAAGTTTATTTTCTTTGACATTGTGTTTTGTTCTTTTTCTAGACAATATTTATAAACACGGTTTAAAGCGAAATAAAGAAATAAGGACCGACAGCGAGCAACGCGGTTTATTGCTCGGGTTTTAGCGATTTCGACTACAGGCGGTCAATAAATTATTACAATAATTATCGTGCGCATACTGTAGTCGTACGCATGATGTATAATACATAATAACAATATCATGCGCGGTACCGATATAATAAAATAAACGACACGACAATATTGTTTTGTAATCGCTGGTAAACTATTGGCGAACGTGCGCGCGCGCCGCACGTCACCGGTGGTAGTTGTTGTTATTAATGTCCTCCGATCGACGATTTAGGTAATAATAATATTATTATTATTATTATTGTTTCTGTCGTTACAAAAATCCGTTCGAACGGACAATATAATATGTATACATATATGACTACGCGATGTTATACATATATAATATAATATTATATATATATCACTATAATTTATCGCGAATCATAATAGGTATCGGTGGCAAACGATGATTTTCCCCCCAAAAACCCTATTACTACCTATACAGTGTGCGAATTTAAACGCCCTAAACCTTGCCCGCGCGGCAGTGTCGAAACACCGTAATCGTCGTCATTGCGTAACGCCCGCGCGGCGGAAAATCCGATTATTGCGATATTATTATGATGATATTCACACATTTGCAAATAGGTACATATACGTATAATTGAAATCGTGTGAAGCACGCGCGTCCCACGTGTGCGGCCACCCCTGCAAACGTGATATTCATGACATTATGTTATGCGCTACACGTTTCGATTTAAAACGAGATAATTTGTCGTCCGTTCTCCGGTCGTTTTTTTCTCGACGCCAAAACTGCCCGATAATAATAATCATCACTGTTCGTACGTATAATGTATAGCATTATTATAGAAATCGGCGGCGCTGTATTTGATTTTCTTTTTTCGTATTTTGTCCGTCCCCACCGATGCGCGTCTTCTGTTCGCGTAAAACGTCCTATTATGATTCTGATCGATTTCTTATTTTTGTTTTCAACGATCGACATACTTAACACTTCACGAACAGCGTTATAAATCATGTAAAAAACTATTCATCAACGGTGTCTACGTCAAACCATTAAAAAAAATTGTCAAAACTTGTCCGTGTACAAATAATCGTATATACAAATAAATCGTTTCGCGTGTGGCGGGCTTTTCGCTCGTCCGCTAAATACAGACAAAACGCGTAACCAAAATTCTTAAATAAATCGCTGTAAATATTATGATCGGTCGTGGACGATAAGTAGGTAATATTTATAATTTTTTATATATTATTATATCATTAGGCACCGTAACGATCGATACAGGAAGACAATATTTTTTTTATTGGACAGCATCGCGCGCACGGTTATGCGGTGTAGGCGACCGCGGCCTCGGGCGGGTTCGGGTTTTATTTTATTCTCGCCGAAGAGATTGCGTAGCGCGCACACGCGTGCTAACGTCATTTACATAACACAGTCTGGTATATTATAATATTATTATGTTATTGCTGGTATTATAACGCACACCGGACCGGGACCAGGTCGCGTCGTGTTTTCGCGGTATTTCGTGTGTGTGTGTGTGTGTACTGCGTACTGCAATGTACGACGACGGTGCCGGTGCGGGTGTCTGAGACCGCATAACGATGATGTTGATTTAAACACTTTTTTTCTTGATTTTCAAAAGTCTTCTTTCCGGAAACTTGTAATGTAATGTAGTATAAATAGGTAATAATATAATATAAAATGTATTGATTTAATGGGAGAGGCTTTAAAAACCTCAGGTTGATGTCCTAGATTTTTTAACTATATAAAAAAATAAATAAATAATATTAATTAATAATGATTAAGAAAATAATAGTTTTAAGATATTATCCACAAATCGCAACCGTTTATTCTAGTCTATAATTTAATTGGTATGGACAGTATTACCCCTACTCGATTTAATGGAAAACATAAATAAGATATTTGTTTTTAAATCATCTTCAATTTTGACAATAACAAACACCAAAGAATATATATAATCATTGACGTAAAATACTTATAAATAGCAATTTGTGTTTTTATAAGGGGCCTGAAATATTAGTAGTTATACCCTGGCTTCCCAAGACTTATAGGATCTAATACTGTTAATATTTATATAAATATTATATTCGGGCCACAATTTCAAAGTAATTCGTGTACGTTAAAATACGCCCAAAACATCGTAATGACCGTTCGTGTGGCGTGAACGGATCGTGTGGTCGTGTGCAAACGTATACATAATAATATATTAATATAATATCCGCGAGCAATCGAAGCTGCTCAATTATTATTATTATTATTATTAATATTATAACTTATTACTTATTAGGGTCAAGACGTCAGTTTTTGCGTGCAACGCACACGAAATTGCGCAATGGTCCATCCGGATTTTTTTTTTTTAAACCGGTCACCGAAGACGTACCGACAATAATTATTATGCCACCACAATATAATAAAGATAGCATGTGATTTGCTTTGACAGATAATGGAAACGTAAAATATTTATATATTTATATTTATTATATGTTTTTCTAATAATTAGGTTATACTTTCGCAACTCATCCAAAACAATTAACATACTACATGTGCAAAGCATTATATGTGCATAATGGCGGAAGACTCGTACGAAAAAGTATTAATATTCAACTATAGGAAGCTACACTGACATCGAACCAATACGACGATTTCTGTTTATTTCGTCTATACGCAAGAACGAGTACTCGTGCGCAAATTCCATAATTTCAATAAAAAAAAAAAAACTAATAGGAAATAATAACTAATACATTCTAGAAATGCGAATTCCTCCGACCTTATTTGTTTTGTTATTCCTCATAATTAACACATCATCGGATTCCACTTTTTGCTAACCACTATCCGTTCTACAGGTGCAGGTTCATAGCATAATGTGTGTGTTCCGACTAAACGAGGACCTATCTCGCATACCTCCCGAATTTATTATAATAATTACAATGTTGTTCTGTTGGAATTTCTAAGTAATATTGTTATAAATTTAAAATATTATTATTAATTGTTATATAATCGTATAATAGATTTTAATATCTCACGTCACGAAATTAAATATTTACACAGTGAAAAGTTTTTATTTTATGATTTACAATAATTATATTTCCGGGAAATATTCTATAATAAAACGCTCTATAATATTATTATAAGCCCCGCTTGATACCTACATAAAGTACCGAAATAATATACGATATTTCATTGTTGTTGATGGGTTTTTTTTACAAAATGTAATAAATTACCACTATTTATATTCAACCAAAAATTTACTCTCATTAAAATATTCTAACGAATATTAGAGCTTAAAATTAAATTATATACTTTATTTTTTTGTTCAAATTTATCAAAATAAATTATTCTTGAAAAAAAATCAAATAAAAACTTAAAATAAAGATTTAAATAGTTTAGAAACTCAATAAAAATAACGAAATTACATTACATAGAAATAAAGTTTTACATATTTTTGGATATAAAAATCATATTATAATAATTATAATAATATCGTCGTCTAAAAACAATTTTTACTATGTTTTCAATTGGCTTATTATTACTGTATTATATACTTGATTGAATGAATAATTTGTAAAGTGTATTAACTGTGTCTAACAACTGTTATGTAATAAAAATACAATGTATATTTATTTTCAAATGTATTTTATACTTCAGATGATTTGTATACACAAAAAATTTAATCATTCACCATTCACCATAATATTATTATGAAATGGTTAACTGAATAAGATTAAAATATATTTTCCAACAGGTATTAAAAATTATTGAAACATTTAAAACATTTTCAAAATGTAGATTAAATTTTGTCATTCAAATTACTAGAATATATTTATTCATTCATTGGTGTCCACAGTTATTTCAAACCACTTCGAAATCTGATTATTTATTTTTCGACAATAATTTCACCATATAAATAACTTTTAATGTGTTATTTTGCATTTAAAATTATAATGATTGTGTAATTTAATTTTTATAGGCACTCAATTTTTTACTGTGCAAGTTGTTTGAGGTATAACATAATAAATGTATAAACAAAGAAATTAAATACTTGAACACTAAATAAAATTATGCACTGAATATGTAATTATATGACTCATAAAATATACGAATTACAAACCACATAAGTTAATATTAATAACATTATTTTATATACACGAGAATTACATAAAAATCAAATATTTAGCAATTATTAAACATAGGTACATTATAAATTGAATTTCCAGCAAGAACGTAAGTATTTTAATCTTCGTCGTTAGTTAAATGATATAAAATAAAATAATACATTACTAATGGTAATTCTAAATAAATAAACAGCTTTTCTGTCAAAAATATTGTTTTTATTATAATATCAACAATATTATTATAAAGTAGTATCTGTGAAACAAAAAACATATTGTTATAATAAAATAATGACTTAACAAGGATAAGTATATAGTATATGTAATAAATAATAATAATATAACAATATACAAATGATTCATAAGGTTAATAAATAAATTAATAAAAATATTAACTATAATTACATAAAACAAAACCGTTTATATAAATATGTAGTATATTGTACAAATGGAAATATATGTAGAACGAATAATTACTCGAGGTGATATTTCTTTAAAAGCCTTTGTGAATACCTATATTTTTTAAGAATTATTACGTTATTCTATTGCTAAATACGAAATAATAATGATAGACTGCAATAAACCGATTCAACTTCGATTTTGTCATGAAAAGTTATTACGATTGTGTAGAAGCTCAATATCCTCCGAAAAGCGTTATGGTAATATGGCGCCGTTTAGGTAAGTGCAATAATAACAATAAAAAAAGCTAAATACAATACAATTTCGTTGTTTGTTTCGATGACTTGTGACGACGTCACGCGGGGGTGGCCGTACGGCTCAGTCTTGCATATTATGAATTAATATTTATATGTGTATAATATGAATATGACTTTTTTACAAACGATATCATATTATACGACTCCGCAGGCAAAATGTCCTCGCGTTCGCGTGTATGTATTTGTACAATATTATGTAATAAATTAATATACAATGATATAAATACGCACTCACACACGTACACCGCAGTTTATACCAACGCTATTTCCCCATACGCACGATGATATCCATTTGGAAAACCCACTGAACCGAGTGTCGACGACCATTGCCAGCCGGAAAATTCACATTAACAGCCATATATATATATATATATATATACACGCATTCGACCCGAAAACCGTATAGAATGATGAGGTGCGCGTTCCCGCGGGAGGGTCGGAAGGGCGGTGTAATCCGATCTGCTCATCGAGTGACGTCACCTATATGTATATAATATGTACTTGGATATGTCAAAAGTCGTGTGGTAACACGTTCTGGGCGCAAAGGCCAGGGAGGAGCGAGCCGAAGCTCACTATCAGTTCCCGAGGGATCGTCGACGGCGCGGCGGTGTGACGCGACGAACGCGTGATATACGACTCAAATCGACAGCGATGGAATGCTGTTCGTGATTTTCCTAGACGCGCACTACATGAATAAATGTAAACACATGGACATGAAAATGTCTATGTAGATATTTGGCGCTATATATCTATGTATAATGTGTGGGCATATTGCCGGCCAATGATGATATTTATATACTAATAATCTGTGGTTTAACTCTGCAACACCGTCGGTCTTCAAAAAAGCATTTACGGGAAATCTCATCGCTGGGAATTTACAAAAAGTCTTAACATTTTTGCAATGTGAATCCTAGATTTTCCCCGGTAATGTCTGAATTGTCGTTTGGCTACATAAGGGAAGCATGCGAGTGTTCAGACTTCAGACTAGTGGTGTACTTTACCGGCGAAACATCATTGGAACTTTTCCCGTTGGACTACAACTAGTTGTAGGTAGGCATCAAACTGATTACATACAAATATTAATTATAATTATTACTGCTTATGGCTTAAGAGAAAAATGTATTGAATAATATTGATTTAGATCTGAATGTAGAACATAATATATTGTTAATAATATTAATATGAAATAAAAGTGAAATTTGTAATATCATAATATTCTGTTCTTATAAAACAAAATATGAGATAGGTACTCATCTGTATTGTAATTACTAATTTTAGTACAACTTTGAAATAAGCGTTTATTTATACCCTAAAAATGTCATAAAATATCCTGGACGAAACAAATTTGAGAAACGGTCAAATTGTTTTCCCTGACCGAATTGTTTTCCTAGTATACCATTGGTCCAGACTAACATCGTGCAAAAGAAAAAAAATAATACAATACACTTAATATTATAAGACATTTTTAATTTAAACTGTATAAATTCCATTAGTGTGTATAAAAAATTTTAAAAGTATCTGAAGATAGAATTTGATGCATTTTATCATTGGAATTATCGTGATTGTATACTAATTTTTTTTTTGTATACCTATTTTATATACTTTTATGGAGTTTGTCAACATCGTTGATCGAAATTAAATTTAACGCTTGATGGTTTGCCATTTCTGACCGTCTGCAACAATACAAAAGGTATACGCGTTGAAATATTAAGATTGAATATAATTTAAATTTTTCATGAAGTTGATTTCGTGCAAAGGAACGCAATAAAACGACAATATAAATACGATTATAAATCAATGATGATCAAACTCGCAAAAGGCGTATATACGTACACCGAAAGTTGCATAACCCCGTGATTCGACTTGGTCGTTTCTATATGTAATATTATCTTTTTTTCAACATATAATATTATAGTCTGTATCTTTTTCCACATGCATAGTATAACCGAAAAAAAATCCTCGAACATCTCCCAGAGGTGACTCAATTATTATGTTTGGTACAAATGTTTATGACAATTTTAATCTCGTAGCTGCATCTGCATGTACGAGTACATAACATTATAAATGAATACGTCAGACACATATTATTATACAGGTGCAGTTATATTTTCTATAATATGTATACGTTTATTACAATTCTACAAAATTTTATATACATATGTCGTATTCCGATTAATTTAACGAAACACGACGAAGGTTCAAACGTTAAAATCCAAGCCCCATTAACAATGTATCGCGTCTAATTTAGCCCAAGTGTAGTGTTTGCCTGACGGATTAACGTCGTCGTCGGCAAACACCCATATAATATATTATTATAATCCGGCAGGTCTTTTTTTCCCGTTACGCATTCATCTTCTCTCGCCGCTCGTAGTTCGTACGTTATACGCACGTCCCTTCATACACTGCCACTACACAATTTCGTTCGCCGACGGCTACTCGATGTACAAGTGCAACGGAATACGATATGTACACATTTCGTAAATATTATATGATGAGTATATAATACATTTTATGACCACATATATACTATTATGTGTTATACACTTATACTGCGTGATTCACCAATCATACACACCCCTGTTTTCTGCAATAATGCAATATTATATAAAATCTAATTTTTAGAATTTTGAAAATATATACAGCAAAAATGAATTAATGTCAAACAAAAATACAATGAAAACATATTCAACAAAGGATAATAAACGCATTTTATTTTCGGCTATTGTAAGTACAATCTCTTTTAGTTCGTTGACACGTGATTGGTGTAAATGTAATGATATTAATAAAAATATATATTTTTTTTTAAATTACGTTGCACAATTTTTAATATTTATTAATTATTATGTTAATTATATAAACTCATTCCATATAAATATGTGTCTGGATCCTACATCCCCGTGTATAATAGTAATACGTATTACAAGGAGATGATTTTTTAAATTAAGATCAACCATTTTAATAAATTTGTGCATTTATTTCTAATTCTGATTTTTGTATTTTTTAAATGTACTTAAAGAATAGGCTCAATTTTTTCAAATATTTTATTCGTGATATTTAAGGTCTTAGCTATCAAGTGACTATTTTATCATAGTTTTATTTTAATTGTATTAAACACAAGCTAGATACATTATAATATTATATCCAATTAAAATAAATTCTAAAGTATGGTAATAGAGGACAGATGTGTGGCCTAATCTAGTACAAGGAACTTGCAGAATAATATACAAATTGTATGACGTATGTACATTTTATTTATTTATTCTTATTATAATTGATACGCCACCCTATATAGGCAAATCCTCGTGAATAAGGTGATATGAACTAAAATTGACATGAGTCATAAAAATGTATACGACAATATTATTTTTTACAATTTTTTCACACTATTCAACGCTTAATTCACTCGTACCAATAAAAACGATTTTATCAAAAACATGCGAAGAAGAAACGATCGTCAGCAACCGTTTTGTGATCACCGAAAATATCGTGATTACTTATTTGCGAGATTTGAATCATTATAAAGTATCATTAGACCATCAATTATCGGGAAATATCCTTAGTTGGGTAGAGTCAACTTTTGAACACGCACTACAGAGGACGAAACTGTTTTGAACTCTGCAGTCTGCTGCTGCTTAAAGTAAGACGTATTATTAATGGATTCACCTAAACAACAGTATTAAGTCTGCACTGCGACTGTAGTATAAATACAACGACTATGGTCCACATATTATGTACATACATTAAATTTTCATTTTTCAGTCAATCAGTTTTAAGAAAATATACTGGCCACCGATTAATAGTGGTGTGCATTGCAATAAAATTCCATCGAAACAAGTCTTGTACCTACTTATATTTTTGCAAACCTCATCATTTCTGGACCGAAAAATAGCGACGCACGTTTCCCAAAGATCTATAGCCAAGGGCTACGCATCAAAGTAAAACGATAAAATATCATATCACCTACGTTATTCAAAAGTCCTTTCAGTTCTTTGTGGTTGCCTTACTCACCTTGTAATGCATAAAAAAGTATTATTATGCCAACCTTGATGAAGTATACGTTTAAAAATAGTTATATCAGCAGTATAATATTATTTGTTGTGAAAAAAAAAACTACAATTACTATCAGTCCAATATACTATGAGTAGTGTAAGTACTAACATTGATTATAAATTCTATTTATAATCAATGGTACTAGCTATAATATAGAAATTAGCTTGTAGTTAGGCATTATTGCATTAATCATTGTATAAGCGAAAAATTAAAAATTAATGCATTATTCAGATATGTTTTCAAATTACGCTCCCTGCGCATGGTAAGTAAATGTTGAATAATTCACCTTAGTGGTGTAACCAGATACATTTTTTACGGTAGTTTTTACGTTTTAAATTTATTATTAATATTATTCCTTTAATTGTTATTAATTTATTATAATATAATAAGGATTATTTTATTATTACTTCGAATTAATAATATTATAATAATAAAATCGTATTATATAGAAAGTAGGTTGTATAATATTATTAAATATTAATAAACCTATTTATGATTATTATATTATATATTCTATAAATTAAAAACTAGAATAGGGAAATAATACTAAGAACTAGCTTTATTTTATAATATTATATTATTTATATTATTGTATATTTGTAATCGTTGAATTATAATATACAAGTGTAAAAACTCATAAAAAAAAATAATAAATATATTATATTATACATTATCTATTTTATTTTCAAACAGTGTACCAATATTTAACATTTTAAAAGTTTAACTATTTATTTTTGGTTTATACATCAATACATATTTTATTTTACTCTGTTTATTAAAATGTTAATGTTTAATGTTAGTGTATTTAAGTGAATTTAAGAAAAAATAATTTAAAATTTAAATTAGTATTGTATAATACCTACATATCACACATATCTACTTTCTATAGGTAACATAACCTATAGAATATGAATATTCTATAAGTTCACCTTCTATATAATTTAATAATTATACTAAATAATAGATACTACTCAAATATCTCGTGATTTGTGCCCCCCACCCCCGCTGTAAAAATGCTGGATCCTAATCTAGCATTATTGTTAATTGTTATTGATCCTTCGCACCTGCAATTGAAAATATTCGTTTATAATCCTATGGTATAAATATAATTTAATTTTATGAATTATTACAATATTATATTACGAGAAAAAACATTTAAAAGTAAATACAACTACAACAAACGCAAATGCTATAGGATTCGCTGATCTATGCGGCTATGCCCTAGCTGTGTCTATAATAACTGGCCAAGTGTTATCTACCTCACACGCATATAGAATGTTACATCTAGTTGCTGATTATTTTAACTCATCCCTTCATATAATTTTTAATTTTTGAGAATTGAAATTAATTATAACTATGCAATATATACATTACATACTACATAATTAAATAAGAAAAACAATATATTATACAACATAGAAAAATAATCGTTTATTTACAATATACAATACTTAGGAAGTAAATATTATGAACATAAATCCATGTTTATCGAAGGGCCAACACCAGGTACAACGAGCAGAGGAGCAGACACATATTGGGTAAAGTGTTCTCTATCGTCATCTTCTTCGTACAGTTTTGTTTGCGGAACCGGAAATTTCCAAGATTTCGGGTTCTTATCGCATTACCCCGTTAAGCGTACGTACATATTAATATATTACACATATATTATAACGTAAATATAATATATATATATATAGTATAGTTGGTCTGCAGGGTTGGCGGAATAGTTTCTTTATTGTTTGCCAAGAACTACCACATCCCTGTTCACGGTTTCTACGCTTTCTCGCTCCGTTAAAATACTTATTATAATAATAATAATTATATAATATATTCGTGCGTGTGTAATGTGTGTACTGTGAACATTCGCCGCCAATCGGCAGAAAGTGCCAAGACGGTTTTGCATTAATTTCAATTTCAATTTCGGCAGAGCATAATAGATTAATTATTATTGATAAGCTCTGCTATGAAGTCTCACCTAATGCTAAATTCCCGCTAAATCTATATTATGTACCTACATACAAGATACAACGATCCTGATAGTGTTATAATATGTGCAACGTGTTACATGGTTATGGAATTTTTTCTTAATTCTTTCCTATGCGCTAGAAAAATGTAATACGAGTAATAAAACGAGTAATAATCAATACAGCGATACAATGACTAATGACTTACGAGTATACTATTAACGATATAAATTCATCACTAAATAGTATATACTTGACCGTTGTACTGCAGACATTTTTTTTTATTTTAATACAAAACATATAATGTGTTTTTAAATCAAACACTGAAATAATTACAAAAAAAAGTAATTTGAACTATGAATTCAAAATACCTCAGTTAAAATATGAATTATAAATATGAAGTTATTATTTTAATGACATCGATATCGTATAATAGTTACATATTATATATTTTATATGTATCACGTAATCTTAGGTATATTATTTTAATAAAATAATAAAAGTTTTACTCGAAATAAGATTATAAATTAAATATTAATACTCATCAAGATCATTAATCATTAGGTACTTATCAAACATTTAAACATAAACTTAGAGTTAAACAAATAAAAATATACTTCGAAGAAAACTCAACATTGTGATAAACGGACGCCTGTAAAGAATACCTACCCTTAACTTGAAAGTGAGTAACTTATTTCACTGTCCAGCTAAAACAATATTGCTCTGTGGATGTCATTTTGCAAAAAAGTTTTAATGCCAAAAACTGACATTTGACAAGCTTTTTACAAAATATGAAATTCTAGAAATACAGTAGAAACAAAAAAGGGTGGATTTATAAAACAATTCTTCGAGCGGAATGACGGATATCATTTTGACGGGAGACAACCATCTGTATTCTGTATAGCAAAATATATAAATGAACAAGTTTAAATTAAATACAATCAACCTAAATGATTATGTAATTTTGTAATTCAATAATACTTGAATTCAAACAAATTATAAAAACATCTTATCATTACATTTTTTATTTATAATCAAATCATGATTTAAACAAAATAGAAGTATACTTATACCTATTAAAATTTTTAATTTAATTTAAAAAATATTTTTATATATTATTATATATATTATATGTTTGAGACTGGAGTATTACCTTGGGAGCAATAAAGGTAATTACTCTCCATAAAATAATTATAGAGAGCCTTGCAATTGCACAGGAATTTAATAAATAATGAATCTTGAGAAATAAAATTATTTTAATATGGGTACTGAAAATGATGATTTTTACATGAAGAAAAATAATAACACATTTTTTTTATATATAGATTTTTCAGTTCAACAGTAATGAATTGCTTATTTTGTATAATAGTTGCAAGGGTGCATATTATGCATACAATTCGTGTTAAATTATTAATTTCCCAAGTATAATAATAATATTGTTAAATCTCCCAATCCACCTCCACATATTTAATTTAATTGTAATAGAAACTTAGAAAGGTTTACCATAAGTCAGAATTAAACTATAATAGCTAAAGACGAACCAAAATATTTTTTTTATTATTTTATCGATAGAGAAATGTATATTCAATAATTTCAAATGACAGTATAATATTTTAAAGTTGTAATTATAAATTACATTTTTAAATTTATAATTTTTATTTATACCGAAGTTTAAAATACTAACCAGTAAAATTAATATTTTTATACATTAAAACAATATTTGTATAACTAGATAAGAACATTAAAAACTAATAGAATTTCGTACATATATAGCTCTTAATATTACATAAAATGTAATTTTGGTATACACCTGTAATTAAAATATCATTATAAAAAATAATAATTAATAAATAGTTTTACTAATTGATTTTAAAAATATATAAAGTATGAAATATTTTTCAATTTCATTTAATCTTGTGGGTACATTTAATATTATGAAGTAAAAAACAACACTTTGTTTTACAGTTTTGAGCAACATGATATAATGTTTTTTTTATGTTACCTGAAAAGTCGTGATTTATTTTTACTTGGCACTTTTTTAATATCGTGCTGTTTGTCGACATAATAATTAAATACTATGGTAAAAACAGAACATATATATTGTTTATTCGTTCGTTTCTAGTCTTTCACTAATAAATAAAAATAAATAAAACAATAGTTACTTATTCTAATTCCTAATTTTTAAATGTTTTCAATAGCGTTAGAGTGGGCAATAGCTGAAAAATAATTTATAAAAAGTTGTTTTAAAAAAATATGATAATTCACATTTCATTTTAAATTGTGAAATTATACATATTACAGAATATAAAATAGAATAAACGTTATTATTTAATTGTACGTGAATATAATATGGCATATGATAATAATACACTAAGTATTTAAAATTTTAACAGGAAATTAACTCAACATTATATAATCAAATACAAAATAAACAAAGGTACATAGAATAGTTACCTATTATATTTATTACACAATATAGCTTTATATTTTTTTTCTCAATAATGTTATATCATACGTTAGATATATAAGTACCTACACATTTATTAATATATTGTTTAATTGTCCGAACGTAAGGCGAAAGTCAGATAGATACTGTAGTGTAGGTATTAGGTATATAGACATAAATGATTTGCGCCTAAATAACTGTGTGAAGTAGAGACCGATCCTTGACTCTGTTTCTTTTAAGTTCTAATACTTTGTTATATATTTTTGTTATTTCCAGAGTGTAAAAAACAAATTTATGCAGTGACCAATAGTTTCTATTCAAAATTTGAAAAGACCTGCCGTTTTTTGTTTATTATCTATCATCTGATTAATAATAATTTCGAATTTAAGTTTTTCATCCCGGTGTTTTATTTACTTTTTCTACATTTTTTAAGCACCTTATAAGCACTTTTATAGCTGTTAATGACAACGATATTTAACTTTAAGAATCGCGAACATTAGACCTTATAGTAAAACATGGCGATGACGTGGTATAACATGCATAATTGGACTCAATATAATAAAACGAGCCGTATAATGTATTAATGTGTATATCGATGGCTAAGACTTAAAAGGCCAAGTATGATATGTCACAAATACCAAAATGTTCAAAAGAGCCATTTAAAGTTTTACTATTTTTAAAATACCTATAGTTTTTCAAATGTAAGTTTTAACTTATGGTGTTTAATTTATAGTATAATGTTAATTTGCTAGCTTAACTCGACTAAAATATTTTTTTGTTTTAGTTATTTTTAAGTGGAATTAAAATGGACTTATTACAAATAGCAATTGTAATTGTATTTTACTACAGTCAAAAATTGAATTTATCAATTTTGACAAATAGTGTATACCTATCGTACTTATGTTAAAATAAGCACCAACGTTAATATATCTATTTAAAATTTTAAAATAATTGTAAGTCACATTTTTTTGGACTTATAATTTTTGTACATTCAAAAATATTATCAGCTCGTAAAATGCCAAATATTATTATGTAAAAATAACACACTTTTAATAATTTTGGACAATTGATATTTGTCAGAATCATAAACAGCATCTAGTTTTCTTGATTGGACGTCATATAAAACCAAATTTTGAAAAAGTGTACATTTTATACTTGGCCTTTTAGCCATCGGTATACATATATCTTGCATTATAATATACGAGATAACATATTATGCAAGCGTATATTATTTAGGTATAACAATGGCGCCAAAAGCCGGAAGTCTATCAGTGACAGGACGGTAGGGAGTTCTGAAACTCATTAAGTCAAATCTATAATACTTAATAGTAATAAACAAAATAATAATTATAATATATACGAGTATCATTTTAAATTTTTAACAATGTGATCACTTACGGATCCAAGTCTATCCATTCCCCCTCCCACTCTTTACCCAACTCATACCATCACAATCTTTAAATGGAACTATGGAAGATACAATTGCGTCTTTTGTAACGTACGAATTCTAATCAATAACGAGTTCCGGACTTGATCATTTCAGCTTAGCGGTCATTTTTAGCAACGGCGCGACGTATAAATGATTTTGAGTTTAATTCAATCGTTTAAACATTAAACACTATACGTATCTAGGTGCTGGGTATATAAAATAATACCCACAAGAGCCGTGGGTCTCTCAGTTCAAATAGTCCGTGTTTGTAAAGACGTGACACGAAGTAAACACAGATATTCGTGTGTTTATGATGGTACGCGTCCTTGCGCTCGTTCCGAGGACTCTGTAAAGTGTGTATGTATAGTATATTATACCTTCCATAAAGATAATTATAGTACATTTTACGGTCTCATCGAGTAGAAACGGTCCATTGTTTGTGTACACATTTGAGCGCGAATGATTATACGGGACTTAGGCGCATTCGCGTTTTCAAATTCTCGTAATTTTGGTTTTTACAAACAAAGAGTGTGGAAATACGTTTTATCGATTATCGTCACGACACTTCGCCGTGTATCGCGGCGATGATCGCCCGGAGTTGAGATAATAATGATAATAATAATATTGTCTTTGAACAATTCTATAGCCTTAAAAAATACCATCTGAAACTTATGCAACCAAACGAGGCCATAAAATATAAATATATTTATACCTATTTAAATATAAATTATATTATTTAGATAATTTAGTTGCGTTCTCTCTAATATTATTGTTATTGAGTAATAATGTAATCCAAAATGTCTATTATTATTTCAATTATTTTAATTCTGAAACACTTCGATAAGATGTCATTGAATGCGAAATAATAGTGTTAATTATTAAATTCTTAATTTTTGACAGATGACTAGTGCAAGGACATATTGTATTATTATCGAATTAAGAATTGTTTATTGTATTAAATATTCCCTCGGAATATTATTAAAACTCTGGACCAACAGAATTATATTAGTAGACTGAAGGGTCAGCGGCTGTATCAGTGGCACTTGTCCGCGTGTCTATCATAATATTTGTGATTTGTCCACGTGTTCCTTTGACATATGCGCATTGCGTATTGAAGACTGACTACTGAAAGTAATAATTTTACTATATATACACATAAAAACCAATTTTAACAGATATATAATACTTAAAAATGTTTAAGAGAAATTAAACTCATTTATTCAAACATACATACCTAGTTTAAAAAAATGGCGATACAATTTCATCAGATATACTGAATAAATATAAATATATTTATATTGACTACAATATTAAACTATATTTGACTAACTCAATTTTCTAACTCCAAAAATTATTTTAATAAATTATTTTTGAAATATTATTCAAGAAAATAAAATAAATCTTTTTAATTTTATGAAAACATAATATAATACAACATAGATAATTATAAGTCTTTTAGATCTTCATCGAATAAAAAGTTTTGTACATCATCACTAATCGAGTTGCACTGTGAAATTCGAAAATTAAATAAGCAAAATTTAAAAAATATGTTGATCATAAACTAGTTATGGAAAGACATAAACATATTTTTCTTATTTCTACCTATTTACGTTTTTATTATATTATAGTATCGTTAGAATGTTTATAAATCGTGTGAAACGCATAATATATTTTATTTACTGCTGTGCACTTATTCTTTACCCAATTGGCATTTGGTTTTACGATACTCGAGTTTAAACATTAAAAATACATAAATCTTACCAATATAAGATAATAGTGGTAATTAGTAATAATCCATCTACCTACATTAAATTTAAAATCCTATTTATTTCGATGAAAATTAATTTTAAGATTAATAAAATCTTACCACGTTTTGAATAAATATGTATAATAGAATTGCTTATAAAATATGTATTTAGTATTGAAAAATAATGTTATTACAACCGTAATATTATAAAATGTTAACACAAATAAAAATATAAAAAAAAATAAATTTATTATGGTTAAGTAAAAAACATATAATGAAATGTAACATTTCTGCGTTTAATACCGACATCATAGACCGCATAAAAAATAAGCTTGTAAAAAAAAAAATAACTGTCGTCTCTAATTATTCATGTTTAGGACCCTTTTTCGTAAATGCATGTTAACGGTTAGTTTCAATTAAAATATTACCCGTTCCCCGCCGTATCAACCCTTTTTTTATGCATTCAAATAAGTGGTTTCAAGGTTCGTCAAATGTTTGATCCACCGCGCCCCACGCCCCCATCCACCAAAACATATTAAACTGAAGCGATGATAGGTACAGCACAGTGTATAATATGCGTATACACAATACGATTTTTATAGTTCAATGGTTGACAACAATGCACGTATGAGTAAACAAAACAGATGTTCAGTGCCTTGGAAGCTAGGCATTTCTACTTACAGACGTGTCCACGGTAATTACTATTAACGATAACCCGGCGCTACGATAGCCCCACTGAAGTCAAATTGTAATCAATGGGTATATTATTTTTGTGATCGAGTATTTCATTTGCTGTGTAAATAATGAAAGGTGTTTGTGAAAAGTTTCTAATTTAAAATTTTACAATCAATGGTTAAGCTTTGAAGGTTTTACTGGTTATAAATCCTATTTTAGTTTGTCTTATAACCTATAAAGAATTAAAGAATTGTTGATTAAGTTTACTATTAATTGTCTTGTCTTTAAAATTAAACGATTTAATTTTAAATTATATTTAATAGTACCTACTTAATAGTAATGAGTTCAATAATTTATTATCAAAAATAAATCTTTAGATCTATTGTTTACACAGGTGCCTATGCGAAATCTATTAAATTTCATTTTATTCATGAATTAATACACATTACACATGTCAAATAAATAAACTTATTATAACTAAATTTTAATAATTTATACATACAATATTATTAAATTAAACATTTGTATATTAATTTACAGAAATTAAAGATATTTATAAATATTAAAGAATAAAAATTGTCTTTAATAATATTATCATAAAAACATCTATGAATATTGCTCTATAATTTTAAAAGTATGCGTAGTACTTATATACTAAAGTTATCTAAGACAGTGATCTGGATCCTAGCATTACATTTTGGATATTTTTTGAAAACATTTTACTCCACCCTATAAGTACTTTCAAACGGATGTCAAACTTTATTCGGCACCCCTTCAATATGCCATTCTGGTGTTCAGTTGACCGAAAGATAAGAAGTGAAGACCGACTAAAAATCTCCTTGTGACATTGAGGGTTGGGTATAACTCGGGGTTGAGTATTTCATTGGGGACAATAGAAAATCCTACAGATTAGCGAAACACATTTTATTTTGTAAGATTTTCCCACCACGCATCTGAATCAGATAACCTAGGCGAAGCTTTATTTTGAAGATTCCGCGAACCACGAAAAACAAAAATTTAAAGTAAAAAAATGTAATACTGTATGTAAACGCGTCTAAATCAAATATAGTTAATCCTAAATCTTCTACAAGCATAATAGTGTATAATAAAAAATATTAATTTTATTAGAACTATATAATTGCTTGTAAATACTAAATAGTTTAATTAACAATTCAAGCATTTCGATTATGAACCGTTCAACCGTTTTAACTTACACAACGGACTTGTTCTATTTTAATTAAACATAATTGAAGAATTTAATATTCAATGTCACGGTGTAGTTTATGATTACTCCCTTTAAAAATCTATTGGAATTATGAATAATATAAGTAGTAAAAATGCATATCTAATAAATAATTTTAAATAAAAAATAATAATAATTAAATTTAACGATTTAAGATTTAAATTATCCGAAATAATATGGAAATACCCACGCAAGAGTAACTATAAAATTAAATTAACTGTGATGAAACAAATAAAAACTTACTTTTAGTATTAAATCAATTTGTTCCAAAAATTATACATCCAAAGTAAAATAACATTTTACATCGACGCGATAACAAGACGTAGTGATATAGTTGAGAACATTAATATTTATTGTAGATTATTTCATATGTAATTAAATAAACCTAATTAATATTAAAAAAATAAATAAATATAAACGTTTAACTGTAATACTTTTCTATACTTTAAATCTAAATATTTGTACGACGAAAACAACGTTGGGTGGTAACGCCTTAGCAGTACGGTTACAAACAATTGAAGTCAGGAAGTGTTTGATTATGCGTAATTTTCAGCTCACTACGATTTTGGTACGTATTTGATGTAATAAACTTGAAACTTTTATGTGTTATAAACAGCATAATGTCTCAGAACATTTCGGGTGCATTCACTATTTATGTACTTTTGGCATATACACATACTATGTTATTCATTTCCGGATGTATTTTAATGTGCCGTGAAACGTAGAAATGCAATGTAAATAAAAAGTGACAAATGCATTTTTTTTTCATTGTAAAGTATCACTATAGTTTCTGTGTATGAAAATAGAGCGTTATTATATTATTTACGTACTATAAGTATATGTATTATTGTACCTATAGTTTAAAAATTGAACTAAATAATATAATCTTATAATTCAATTGTTATTCTATATTTAGTACTTAATACCTATACCATATTAAAATTATTATCTTGAAATAAAATACAAATATAAGTACAAGGAAATTATTTAAAAAATTATCACTCACCTTCTTGAAAAGTATTACATTTTTCATAATATTTTTTTTATTATTTCCAAGATATTACAAAACAATATTTAAAAAAATAAATTATAATTTTTACTATTTTTATCCTTAAAATTATTAAACTTTTTATTTTATTTGTAAATTATTTAATGAACTATTTTTTACTCAAAAACAATTGTGATCAAAGATTAAAAAATTAAACAATATCTTGTTATTAAAAAATTGAATCTTAAAATAATAAAAACTAATAAAAATAATAATTATAAAGTATGTAAAAAAATGTCCAAAAACTTCAACATTTTTTGAAAAAATGATTGCTTACATTTAAATGAATCATCATATGTATTTTTTTTAAACGTATTTTAAATAGAAGATAATTAATGTATGCTTTATTTTGAAGCAGGCCTTTCATCATCTATAGATACTTATATATTTTATAATGTTTATTTTTTTAGAGTTATTTTTTTATTTAATCGTCTTATTAATATTAATACTTAATATTTTCTTTATTTTTATTTTTTATCAATATGAATTATGACAATATATAATGAATAACGATTACAAAAAATTAAGTATTATATGAATATATCATATTATTAAGAACCAATATAATCACAATGCGCTGGATACCATCCAAACTATATTTTGTATTTATTTATACGAAAATGTACCTATACAACATTTACAAAGAATGTAAACGTTCTACACACTGTTCTGTGTTCATTGTCATATCTCACCTTATTCTATTGAATATAATATACCTATATTTCACACTGTACCTACCAACAACAATTATTATAATATTAACAATGCAAAGGTTTCAAATAGCTCTTACAAACTAAATTACCATATTTTTTAAATCAAACATAAACCATACATACTACGTTATATCTTTATTATTTAAATATTTGGTACTTACTAAATTTGGATTAACGCGCACTGGAAGATACATATATTCATTTTTATTACATATTCATATCTAATGGATATTTAGTATTTAGTTGTCTAACCTCTATTAAAAAAAAACTCTGAATTACAATCTATGATATAAACTAACGTATAAAACTATAAAATACTTGAATAAGGTGCTTTATTTTGAATGTTCCTACACACAATTATAAAATATTGAAAAAATCTATTCAAAAGAAAATAATATAACTACCTATTCTGTTACACATTATAAGAATCATATTATTATTAAAACAACTGACAAATTAAACTATTAATATTAAGTAAATATTGGTAACAGAACTAAATAGTACGTATTTTAATTTTCAATTTAATAATATACATTTATATATTATCTGGTTCTAGTTTTAAATAATATACTTTTTTTTATTAAATTATTAATTTATTAGTTATTAGTTATTACTTATTAATTATTATTTAATTATCGGTATTTATTACATATTATACTATTCTATATATTTTGCTGAGTATTAAATAATGTTAACAGATACTATATTATATAAATTATTATTTATCTCACCTAACATGAATAAACAGTAATTTATAATAAAATAATAAGTATTTAAATTAATTACAAATATTTAAGTATAGAATCATTATAGAAAATAGATTAGAATAATTCATATAAGATTTGAGGTATTTTAAAAATAATTATAAATGTATTTAGTGGTAATCCTAAGATAGGTAATATCAATGTTTGTTTAGAATCACATACCTATTGCCAACAATTTTTTTTAAATAAAATGTTTTCATTTCAATGTCTCATTAGTATGATTTATATTTTATTCATCACTTATTAATATTATAACAGTAGTTCAAAGTACATAAATTAAAAAACAAACTATATGAATACAAAGTGTTTAAATCAAGATTAATAATGTACTTATTAGTTATCAGTAAACGTTATATTATTTAATGTTTATTTAATACAATTGTTATACAAACTTAGTATTGACCCAGGGTGAGCATTAATAACATTAAGTTTAAAAGCAACAACTAAAATATTCAATAAAGTGTTTTGATATTATTGCATTTGTTACAAAAATAAAGTGTCTTTGGATATTTTGAAGGGTTCTTATTTGGATTTAGACGTTTCAATAGCAATGTTTTCATTCTTTTATTTTTTCATACCGACTTGTCACGTACATAGGTGTTCGAATAATGCGAAACGTTACCAAAGTTTAATCGAATGGAATAAGTTTAACTATTTTCGAAAGTTTTTCTATTAGTTTCAACTTAGAATCAATAGGAAAAAACCTGTACCCCAATGTTAAAAAGTATAAGCATAAAAATTATTTTCTTATATATTATATATTATTATGCCGGAAAATGGTTTTTAACATCGATAGACGTTTTTAAATGTAAACTTTAATTTACTTTTGGTAAGTTTAATTTAAAAAATAATAACTTATTAGTTATTACCAAATCACAAAATTATTGATTAGACCACATATTATATTTAAAATATTAATATAAATATTGAATTTTAGAAAAGTAATATTGTTTTTAATATTAGGTTCATACATAAATATGTATACGTCCATTGAAAAACTTTATTGAAAGAAATGATTTTTAAGAATCTGTAGTAAAACGTTTCTTAATAATCCAATAGATCAATTCATTAGAAACATTTTAATATGTGTAAATTTTATAGTAGTAAACGTAAATGTGGATTTTCTATATAAAAATATATTCATTCATCCAATGTATATTCTAATTTATTAGAAAATTGTGGAAAGTTAAGTTCATATAGATTGATTTTTAAATTTATAAATTTATAATTATTCTCGTAGATAAAAAAAATATCTATGACTGAAATAATTATTGTTATTAATAATATTATTAGGTACCTGCATAACACATGTTTTTAAATTTCTATAAAGAATATGACTAATTATATTATAGAATTGTTAAAGAATGTATATATATTTTAACTTAATATATATGTTTACTTATTACTAAGGTTTATTACTTTATTAGTATACAACTCAAATATAATATGCTTTAATTAATTCACGTGTAAAATAATAATATATAAACTATAAAATACAAAGCATTTATAATACAATTTTGATGCAAATATTTCAATAAAATTATACTTAAATGCAATGAGTGTTATACAATTATTTTCAGATTGCTATAAATGAATAATTATTATGATAATTTTCCTACATTAGTTTTCCCCATTATTTAAGAATTAAGTTTTATTAAATGGATGATACCCCTAAATTATTTTTTTTATTGCTGTATATAACGATTATTATTTTATTTGTTTTAACTTTAGTATTTTTATTAATTCAATTTAAACTGAATAATATATTATGTAAATTTATTAAGTTTAAACAATTAAATAGAAAAGGTTTGAAATTATTATGATATTATTGATATTTTAAGTACACTGCAGTTATAATTGATGTATTTTAGATCAGAGTTGACTTTTAACATATTTTATACTATAAAATATACTAAGCGTATAAAATACACTTATTGTCTTATTATTTTCATAATAAATGCATATTAATAATAAATACACATACAAATATTATTCAGTTTAGAATAAAAGCATAAATGGTTCGTTTAAAAGAAAAAATCAGTTTCAGGATTAACTAATATTTTTGTACGCATGTAAAAAAACATAAAATGTTTAAAGAAATATAAGTTATAAACAAAATGTTATGTTAAAACATATTATATTTAAACATTTTTTTATAAATTGAACTCAGTTTTTAAACGTTTTTCAAACTGAATAATTTATTATTGGTTTCAAACATAAAGCCATTTATTAATGAGTGATTCGTCCTAATCCCATTTACTTACTAAATCATTACATAGAAAAAGTAAATATAATTATCTGTATACCTATATTTTTTTTAGTTAATTAATTAAATTAATTAAACAAATGGTGATTGAATATAGAAATATAACAAAATAATGTTTGAGAGTGTGTGTATATGATTTAAGTCAGTTTTAAATTTAAATATCACTAGGACATTTTTAAAATCTATCTTGCCCACTTGTTGAACCATCCGTAAAACAATTGGATAAAACAATTGAACCGGAAAGTATAATATCTTTTCGCACTACTATCTGGTTAGTGCGCTATCGATATACTTATCCGGACCAGACTATAGTAGCCTTATAAGCTCCTTATGAGTCTCCCGTCGAGAAGTACATATATATAATAATACTATGTATCCATTTTATACGAGTGGAGTATAATAATAATAATAAAAATAATAATAGAGGGCGAAGAAATCCCCGAAAAATTGAAAGCTCTCATTCCCTCTTTCAATTCGTTCTTCGCCTTTCATAGGTTTTTCCCACCATCTATCGACCAATCGACCGTAATACTCGTTGTAATCCTATTCCGGTGCGAACTAAACGAAATTGAATTCATGATTTTCCAATTCAGATGATATATATATACAGAGTAACAGCATCTATGATAGGTTTATAATAAACAGAATGAGTTCTACAGTTATTATAGACATTTATAGTTCATATTTTAAAAAGTTTCCATTGGTTAATATTGTAAAGAGATATAATATATGAGAGTCCTGATGACATCCCTACTCCTATACTTCTGTATAAACATGTTAAACGTAATAATTACATTGATATTTGGTTAATACATTTGTATACATAAATATACTGTTAAAGTATCACCTAAACAATATTAATATAGATCAAGTGAAGAATTTTTTTTTTTAAATAATACGTAAGACCTTTAATAAACTAAAATAAGAAAGAAAAGTAGAAACTAGAAAAGTAATTCAAATAAACATATTAAAATAATATAAAATATTATACTAGACTCCATATCATAATTATTATATTATTTGTATTTTATAATAATATTAAAGGTAATAAAAAAGAACCATATTATGGTCGATGAATTATTATAAGTGCCTATTGGCTGCTAATAGTATTTTTTATGTTGTACTAAATTATTATCGTGGAGATTTATTGGGAAATTTGTCATGTTGAAAATTTTTTAACTGCCATTTTCAAATTAAATACAATTACAGAAGGTTTTAATAGAAAATAGTATGTTTAATTTTAACGGAGCAATTTTGATAGTACCCGTATTCTACAGGACGAATAAAAGGTAAAATATAAAGAAGATAAACGAAAAATCAATTAATAATTACAAGTATAATTATAACTGGAATACCGTGTTGACAAATTTGTAGTTGCAGTGGTATTAGGCGAAGGAGTTTGATATTCAACGGGGGAAGTGAAATTGGTCCTTCAAAACAGCCACAACAGCATCTCAGGAGTTAGACCCTATGATTTTGCTGTCCACCCAGAAGAACAGAACTGCTGAATTGTTAGGGAGTGCTGCCGACACGAAGACACCTGCTCCATTCGCACAGGATAAATATTCCTAAGTCGGGGAGCGTTCGTTGATAACTATCTAATCATATATAGTACATAAATAAGTAATATAAATACAAAATAATTAAAAAATTTCTGTTTGGATTTTTTTAAACATAAGCTAAATTAATCCGTTTTACTGATTACAAAATATTAACAGTTAAAAGATTGCGTAATAATGTAATGCAATACATTTTGAATAAAAAAATATCGTCATAATTTGTTAAATTTATTGATTTAACCTAAATTAAAACTAAAACTTAATAAAAAGTTTATTTTATTTCAATGTATTTTTATAACTGTTGAAAATTATTAACATATTTTACTTGCTTATATTTGTATGCAGTTAAATAATTTGAATATTTCTGAAATCATTTATACTGCGTTTGCATATTAAAATTGTATATACAGTTATATTAATTTATTTAAAATATTTACACTGAAGAATCAATACATACACGATTTTGATGGTATAATTTGAAGAGGATAACATACAATGATTAGGGGGAATATAAAAAGAGAATATTTTTTTTTAATCAGATAAAAACCTGTATGCTTAGCAATTTCTTTTTTGAAAGCATTGAAAATCGGTTTTTAATGACGATGCAATTTTTTTAACGTGTTAAAATGTAAACAATAACGTTATAAAGATACATTAGTACTTTTTTTTAATGTACAACATAATATGTCAATACTCGACGGTTATTCTTTTATTTTAATATACAGCTTTTGAATAATGATATAGTAGAAAAAAAAGTAGACATTGTATCTTGATTTCTAAACAAATTTAAACTTTTTTAATCCTACAAAGATGTTGGAACCAAATTGTTGAATTAAATTCAAATATTAACTTTTAAAATTGAATCAACATATTTTCTAACAAATTGTATTTAAGACATTTTATTTTCATAATTACGTTTAAAAATTAAAAAGTTTAATGAAACTAGTGAGTAATTGATAAATTGATAAATCAATGTAGAAGAATTTAAAATAGATAATTTAAATTAATAAATATATAAAAAATTAAACATAAGGTACATAACATTTAGAATCAAAAGTAGGTATATTGAATACGTTTTATTTGAACCACTATAACAGGATTAATTCATTAACATGATTAACGAAAGGAAATGCTAAATGAATAAAACATAATTTGTCTTTTAAATGGTTAAAATGACATTCCAAGCATAATATTAATAACATTCAGTGCGTATAATAATGACACAGGAAATGTATCAACTATTTTCCCATGTCCTAATGACCATTGTTCGAAACTGCCCAAAGTCGTAGCTGAACAGGCAACAGACAATAAACAAAAAAGAAACAACATCCCGTTGCATGTGCATAGGCACCTTTTTAAAAAAGTACCCTATTTTTTTAAACACACATTATTATTTATTTTGTCCATTTTTCTCTTTCCCTCTCTCTTTAAATTCTCTTTTTAATTCAACATATAATAACAAAATATTAATAAAAAAATCCAAAACTGGAACTGACAGGGATACAAGAGCAATAATAAATAAACAAAACATATCGCATAACCGCACTATGTCACGAGCACCATAAAATTCACATGAAAAAAACTAAATACACGCGCGCGCTGCTCCAAACTCATTACAATAGTGTTATTTATTATTATAATTTCCTTTGCAGTATGGGACGTGGGTTTTAATTTTACTAAAATCTCGCACTTTTCATCTTGTGTTTATTGAATTGTTCTATACATTGTCTATGTGTAAAGTTAAAATTACAATCATAAAATAATAATATAACTAAATATATACCAAATACAAAATTGAAAAATTAAAATATCATATTATTACAATTTCAAATTATAATCAAAATTAATTAATACATTTAATCACTTATACTTAAAGTAGATAGAACATAATATTATGCACAATTTAGATAATCCAGAAAAAATATATTATATTTTGAAAGGAATAATTAACATTGTAATAAATTAATTTGGATTAGTATACCTATAGTTTTATGTATTTCAGTAACTTGCCTTGTGAATTGTGATTCGATCATAAATTATTTTGAATGTTAAGTTGGCGAGACGAAAAAAATTCGATTAGTGTCATTTTAAATAATAATAAATACCAATGGGCTACAAGTTATGACTGAATACAATAAATTTATATTTCTGATAATACTTCTAATATATGTTTGTATATTTTAATCACAATGTTATTTATTATATTATAATTATTATATTTTCAAATGTAAAATAGTAATATTTTAAAATATGTTAATCAGGTACTACTCTAAATTATTTTATTATAATACTTTTAATAGATACTAATTCATAACATGAATATATTAGTTTAAATTGCGAAACATAAATATGAAAGCAAACCGACATAGATAACTATAACGCCTTACAGGTAACAGGTAGCTTAATATATTATCTCATATATTTGTAGTAAATGGATATTATTTTTCTTCGCGTGTATCTACTAATTTACTATTCGCGTTGTACACTTAATATTTAACTTAACTTTATGAAAAAAAATAGGTACCTATAGTTAAAAAAGTTGTATCCTCCAATTAAATATTAAGGGTTTTATTTAAGGGTTAAAAAAAATTACTTAAAATAGAGAAAAATGGTTAAGTGGTTACACATTACACACTTAACGTTACATACAATGTAAATATACTTTAAAATTAAAATTTTTTATGAATAATTTATTCAATATTTAAAAGGTGTAAGGCATTTTTTTTGTCGTTTTTATGTTTATCAACTTTATAATATATTTATTTAAAATCTTTATAAAATACAATAATAAATAATAATTAATTATCTATCAGTTTATGCACTATTAGTTGTAACTTATTACTCATTATATTAGTTTATTTTCTTTTTTTTTATTTAAATATTTAATGAATAGGTATAAAATAAATTTAATTTATGGATTATGACTTATCTATTAAATTACATAATTAATATAATTTAAATTTTGTAATATAATAATTAGAGAAAAATAATTACATAATATATTTTTTTTAAGGCGGTAGAAATGTTTTATGTATTAAATTAAAATATATTTTATAACCTTAAAATTGATTTATAAACTGATTAATATAATACTGTGTTTATAACAAATGATATATATTTAATATTTTATAGTAAATAAATGCTTAATTATGTAAATTATGCATTCTTAATCATATAAGTAGGTTAAAAATTCAATGCATACAATAGTTTTTACAATACACTTTGAAATATTCGCAGTAAAATCTGTAAAACCTATATAATATATTTTTTTCATTACTGATTACGTATTACTTATTACTGCATTCAATATTTATACTTTGGCCGTTCTTCGCAGTCGATTTAGATAATATGTAGCTCAACTAATCCAAATCCAACATGGCAACATAGAATTATTTATAGTAGAATTATTACTAGCTATTAGAATCAATAAATATAAGTACAACGACAAAAAATATAGAAACTGAGTAGCAAGGGCGTATTTAAAATTTTTTTTGGGAGGGGCTGAGGTATTTTTAATTATATTGAACTTCTACAATTTACATATGATGAGACATATTAAATAAGCAGACTTAATAAATATATTTCTTGGATTTCGGAGGGGGTCTGAAGCCTCCTCAGCCCCCCCCCACCATAAATACCCACTGTTGTATAGATTAAAGTTTAAATTTTTTTCATTTAATTTTTTTTAAACAAATCATATACTTTTTGGATAGCATATGATTTTTTTAGATCCAAATGAATCCAATAATCAACAATTATTCATTAACAATGATGACGTAATAGTGTAATACTAATATTGTTTATATTAGTATTAGTATTTAATGTACAACTTTAATTGAAAATTCAAAATCCAAATTTCGTACTTTAAATTATAATCTCTAATTCAATTAATTTACAATAATAGTATGACATTAAATAAACAATCAAACATAACACGACGTGGAAATAAAATAATATGTACTGTGAATCGCAAGACAACCAGACACCACTGTGATGTCTATAACGCTGTTAATCTTTTTCTCTTTCTTTTTTTTGTTAAAAATAATTTAATTTTAAAGTTAAATATTTATGTATTTAAGTAATGAACAACTGAAAAACTAGTGTAAGTTGACAGTTACTATTTAAAGACCTATAGCATTTAGTAGTTATGTGTAGTTTATGTAATAATATAATATATTAATATACTATACTGAATAACATTGATCGTACAATTCATACATAATATTATTAATATTATATAAGATAAATTCAACATTGAATGTATTTTTATTCATTCATATTATTAATATTATTAATGCTATTAATATTAATCACTAATGTATACACCATAAATGATAATTAATTATAATAATAAAAGATTACAGCCATTCATTAGATACTATTTTAAATTATATTGAATTAATAATATATAACATTATAACAATAAAATTATTATTTTAGTTTTTGTTTAAAGCTTTAATTTAAAAAAAAATAAGGTATATAAATGGATTTAATATCAATTTAGTTACAGCTATGCGTATTTTTGAATAGGTTACAACCTGATGATGAGTCATTTTGACATTTTATTTTAATTGAATAGTAATTTATTTATGTCAATACTCAATATCAAGTACTAATGTGTATTTAATTTTAATATTGCAAGTGGATAATCATTATGATGAATGCGTACTCCTACCTGTAATAATTACACAAAAACCGTTCAGCTGTTGGTATATTTTTTTCGTGGGCTCATAAACCAATTAATTATAATTTCAGCACCTACGAAATTCTTGTGTGGTGTATTTTTGAATTTTATTAAAAGCTTTGACCTCGATAATGGTGAATCTCTGATTATTATTGCTAAACGATTATGTACAACAGTAAAACTGCCACGAGATAAAGTCATATTTAACATAGTCAATCCTCAAAAGCATGATTAAAATCCATTTCAAGCCTACGCCTAAAATTTGGTGATGTCAACTATAATCGATCGCAGGACGTGATTCGTCAAAACCGAAATTAGAAAATACTGTCGTATATTTTTAGCAAATCTCGTAAAACGCTTTCAAAAATATAAGAAAAATTGTTTTGGTTTACGGGACACAATCAATACGCATCGTGATGTTTTCTATTATGCAGCTGCAGGTGTTTGCCGAAATAAATTCACACTTTTTATCATTATTTTTTTAATACTTATAGTTTATTTATTCTTTGCGTACCTACTTCAGAGGCATAGTGCATAAACGATGCGCTTTCGAGGAGTGCACGAAGAAGTCACTATGCAGCAACACTATAGTCGGTGTATTATACTTTACGATCTTCGGGTCGTGTGTAAATATTTACCTCTGACATGGCGGTCGGCAAATTTTACAGTCACAAGCTTTCACAGCAAGTCAGCTTTTTTTTATGAAAGACATTTTTTATGAACGTGATAATATAAAATAGGTACACACTTTTTTTAACGTGTGATTCGTTTTCAATTGGTTTACGAGCCATCACGACAACACTGTTCAAACAGATGCAATTCATTCGAATTATGAGAACGAAATTGGACGGATGACAATGCACACTACAATCCTGATTATAGTGTATATATTGTGTATATAGATACATAATATTATATGGTTTTAGTATGCATATCATAATATTATAGAAAAAAAAATACTTTGAATAATTAATGTATATGTAATACTATAGTAGGTAAGTATATGATTTAAAACCCTGAAGAATAAAATTTGTTGTTTACCATCGCAGGTATAATTTGATCGATAATATAAGAGTAGGTACTAGCATTGATTATAGAATAGACTAGGTACCTGTTTATTATTTTTGTTGGAGTACAATATTGTTGGTAATATTTTTACGATCGTCTTGTCGTTGAATGTATTATGATTCAAATAATGCCATAATTCATAATAGTAAATATATATATAAATAATGTAACATTTATAACCATAATAATAATTAATTCCTAGTATCATAATATTCCCGTTGCGTCCGCAGACCGTGATCCGTCGCCATTTTCGTTGTCACAATACGCGGTAGGTGGTTATTATATTGGTGACTGATACCATTGATTATAAATACTATAAAAAGTATTTATAATCAATGTTGGTACCTATAAATAAATTGTTCTATGTTAATTTAATTTAATTCACAAAATTATTTGACCAGATTTTTCAGTATTTCACTTTACTCGGAATACTATTAATTGGTTTGCGGTAATATCAGTCAACAATATCGAAATGACGTATTGTTTATAATAGGTTAAAATGGTTAGGTATATTATGATGTGATAATGTGTTTACCATTTATTATTAAAGTAAATTTGAACATAATAATGAATTTGATAAGGTATAATGCCTTCTAGTGTATAATAATATGACGTATAGTATATGTATATTGTATATATATTATTATAATATTAATTATTATTAATTATGTATTATAATTTATAAATGAGCACATGTTATACAAAACAGGAAGGTAAAACAACCGGGACTTAGCAACTGCAATATTATTTATATTAATATGTGGGATGTGCTTTTACGTAAATGTTCGAATATTGAAAGACGTATTTAAAGACTTGTAATTATATAGGTACGCGTACAACAAAACCTTCAATAAAAATACAATTATTTTAAAATAACAATATCTATGTTCATACTGTTTAACAAAACAATTCTAAAACATTATTTGTTGCATATTTCTAAAATGTAAAAAAAAAGTCATTGTTTGAATTTCAATAAAAAAAACCTGTCTTTCTATAATGGTCATAATAGGTATGTGTATAATTATATACATACGCGATTACAATATAATTGATAAATTCATTCAACTAAAATATAAGAATACTTGTATTATTCATCGTACAATCTTAATAAATATTATTCTATTATTATAATAGTGCTGCAGATATATTAAATAAAAATAATATGATATTATACTATATCACAAACTTAAATTAGATTACTAAAAAATCGTTTTATATCATAAATATATTGAATATTAATAAGTATTATTATATATTACCTATATGTGATCAAATTATAATTAATTACTATAGATTTTTGTATTTTGAAATGCGATTTTCGGATGTTATTATTAAACATTCGGTTTTCATTATTACAAATATCAATATGTATAATAGATATTTAAGTTTTATTGTTGTTGCTTGGTACCTACTTTAAAAAATAGATATTGTGTAATGTGTACCTATAATAATATCTTTATTGCATATTTTTACGTTTTTATTCATTTTCTGATGAATAAAGATTATAAAATATTAATAATTGAGTTATGAATATTGAGTTATTGAAAAACTTACAAATACATTTTTGACATAGTATGACTACCAGATTTACAACTTTTAAAGTAGTGTATTAGATTCCTAAATGAAATTATTCAATATTTAAGAACTCGATTGTGCATTCATAAATTAATATTACATATTTATACATAAAACATCATACTTTAATAGTTCCATAATGTTATGATATATACAACATTATTTTTAGTTTATGTTTAATTATTTTTTCTCTCTTTTTTGTAAAGATATATGTAATGATTGTACAAAGCTGTTTATTGTTTATTATTTATTATTTAACAAGCTAAGCGGTATTGTCATATTGAAGATGAACAATTGCGATATTGTTTAAAGCGTACCTACCTATCTGACATATTTTAATTACATATACTGATTGTTGAACCACGATCTTAAATTAAAATACATCTTTATTCTTTATAATATACAATAATCACCGGTGATAGTCATACAATACAATATGATCATTGT